>NC_081546.1:1274517-1292857 GCF_901000735.1 Corylus avellana
ATATATATAGTTGCACTATTTGCACGTGAGGAGTAAAACAAGAAGAAAACAAACCTCTCTTTCCCACTACAAGACCACACGGCACCCAAGGCAAGAAGACACTAAATTTGACAAAACACTAATGCTCTCCATTAAGTATATATATATATATATATAAGAAGAAGAAAGAAACAATATGTGAGGCAAAAACCATACCTGACGCACAACAGGGCAGGGAGATTCTTCTTCTTTTTTTTTTCTTCCTTTCTCTCTTCCTTTCTTGATGTGCGGCAAGAGTTTGTCCCATACCATTATATAGGCTTTAGAAAAGAGATAGAAAATAGGTTTTGAGGAGCTTAGGGTTTTTATTTTTTTTATTTTTTTTTTTAAGTCGGTGCCTAGGCTTTCCATATATATATATATATATTACTCTTTTATTTTATTTACTTATTATTACTATCATTATTATTATTATTATTAATATTATTATATATTTTTAATTTGTCCATTCTCATTGTTAACCTAAGCCAACCCTTTTTTTTTAAAAAAAAAAAAATCTACGAGTCAACTAAAATACTCTAAAGGGACTTAGGATTGTCACAACTTAAGGGAGTTTAAAAATAAGTATGAAAAAGTGGGAGTGCGTGTAACAATATTATTACTCAATATATAATGATCCTTCAGTTGATCACTAGTTAGGGTTTGTTTTCTTATTTCTTCTTTGGTTCCTTAATTTCTAGTGTTTTGTTGTATTTGCTTCGAAAATAAAAAAGTGGGTTAGGTAATAATACTACGATATATATATATATATATATATATATATATAAAAGAATTAATACTTCGATGGATATTAATTATTTGATTAATTACTAGATATTATGCTTAGATATTTCCTTGGTAAATGGTCTAAAGTGGTGCACGGGCAGACCGGCCACTATCTAGATACTCATCTCTGCTTACATTATCCGAGTGACGACGAGCCTCTCGCGTCATCCCAATTAAATTCCACCGCATCAACCTAATTGCGTCAAATTGACCAAGTCTTGAGCTATCGTCTCCGGTAAATATATAATTCTCATTAATTATAATTATATAAGCGCACAAAACCATGTGGCTCAAGGGATCGATCCAACTCTCATTATTAAGTGAATTGAAGAAGTTGGCTAATACTTTTACAAAGTATCTTCCTTTTCTTTTCTTTTTCTGTGATTCTGATCAATCAGCTTGGGGAATAGTTCCCATGCATCTAAAAGTGCCACGTCCACCTAAATGCATGTTTTTCTTCTCTTTCTTCCCATATATACTCGATAACATGCCTTAGATTATTCCTTCTTTTCTTTCCTTTTGCTCAACTTTGGGTTTGAATAATTGAAGATATATGAACAGGAAAAAGATTTGGTGATTAGGCTAGCTCTATATATATAAACACCCACTAATTTATGTTTCCTCATACAGAACAAAGCCAAGTAGCTAGCTAGAAGAGTACGTACCCTTATTATTATAGCTCTTCCTCCTTTCAAACACCAAATTAATATGTGGCATCTTCCAACAATTTGCCAAAAAAATGTGGCAAACGGTTGCCCTAAGACAGTGGCCAAGACCAAGACCGTACCCGTGCCATACACAGAAGCGCAGTTGATGGGTATGTTTAGGCGCTTTGACGCAAACGGAGACGGGCAACTAAGCCGGCAAGAGCTTAGAAATGCCTTCTGCAGCCTTGGTTCGTCGGCCCCTGGCTGGCGAGCTTTTCGAGCACTTTGCCATGCTGACAGAAATGGAGATGGATACATCAGCGAGCCCGAGCTGGAAAACCTTGTAAGATATGCTTTGAAACATGGTTATACGGTTAACTAAAACCTTTAAATATTATATATATATACCACAGACTCGCTTTTGTACCGTTAAGTTTGTAGTATGATGGTATTGTACTTCTAGATGCAGAACACAAATGTAAACCTGCTTGTAGCATGTAATTCCAAGCTTAGAACTTGGCTGTGAATTAAGTTGAATCTCATGCATGTTCTCATGTACACAATTTGCAAGATTGGATATTTCTTAATCTCTCTAATAGTTGAGTATACTAATAGCTGTCAGTCAAATCATTGGCCTGAACTCCTTTTTAGTAAAGAAGGTTTCGTGAGATATTTAATTAAAATGTAAGGTAAATGACACGAACAAAATTTGGACTCGGTGTTTATAATATATGATAAGGATAAAAATCTTTTGACATTTTCAATTATTCAAATAATTTGTAAGCTCAATAAATAAAGCCTCATACACAGTCAAATTAATTATTAATAAGAGCACAATGTAGTCATATCTGACTCACATATTAGGCTAGCTCAATCTAATGCTTATACCCTAAATTAGGGCCCACTGAGATCATTTTCACTTTTATGGCTGCTTCACTTAGGCATCAAGTAGCGGTTTTATAAGCCACGCCCTCCGTAATTCAAACACATGAAGTGGTGTTTGCTTTAATACCATTATTAATTAAATACCTAACCAACACGTCAAAAACTATAGAGCTTATCAAACGCAGAAAGTTAAGCCCTAAAACATTTAAGGCAGTTTAAAAGAAGAACATAACAGTACCAATTATATACTTGGGCGTGAAAAATTACTCAGTGTTGTATTTTTTACAAATTTCACAATATAATAAATGAAAGGAAAGTGGTCACTTGATCTCCAACATGTTCAGCCGACCCTAAACCAGCAGAGAAAGGTTGACACCTTTGCTTGGGTCCCCGAGGTCAAACAGTTGGTACCACTACCAGGGCTTATCCAAAAGGACAGAAATTTTATCTCCTATTTTAATAAGTGATAAGTGTCATTTCTCACATGTTTTTTTTTAATGTTTTAATAGTCATTTATTGTCATCCCACTGATTTAAGAATCTATACATTAATATTTTAGAAACAAAAAAATGTTGAATGATATTTGTTACTTATCGGAGGAAATTTTTTCCTAACCAATTTGGAAAAAATTTGTGTCCTGGATATTAACACACCCCCACACATTTAAGGAAAAAGAAAAAGTAGCCGTGGATTCTGATTCGTGTCAATCCAATTTAATACCCTCAAGCTCGATCGTAGGCTCGTATGTAGCTTTTACCCCCGACCAACCATACCCATTTATATACTGATCATATTCCCCGTCCCCGCGCGCGCGCTGTCCCATGCATGTTCTCGATCTTTTTCAGATGCTTTGGATCGAAGACCCAAACTTTAATCCTTTGAAGCACCACGATCCACGAATAATATCGTTAATGGCCTATATATATATATATATATATATATATATATATCAGGGAATATATTGCTTTTGGGTCAAGCAATTTTCGATCGTGGGGTTCACTACTAGAACCTTTCTCCGGAGATTCCATCCAGGAATGCATATTAGATCATCGATCATTTTCCATGGCCTAGAAACCCTTGAAAACTTTTTGACTTTGGGGGGGGGGGGTGATAATTAAGCCTTTTTGCAACATGCAACTAAAATAAAATATTAGCTATAAAATTATTCATCTCTATTTCAAGTTAAATGGAGAAAATCCTTGTCCGCTTCTCTAGCTTGGGGCCTTTATCAAGTCCTGATTTACACAATTGATGGGAGAGTAATGATACATAATATTATAGACAGCTACAAATTGATGTGATTATATATGATGTGTTGGGGTCTTTGGGGAGATTATTTTTTTAAGGAGCTCTTTCAATGAGATGATAATATATATAATATATTAAGACACATCACTAATTTCAAAACCTTAAGTTAATAGATTTGGCTCCAATTGTGTTATAGTAATGTTGTTTAGTAGATTTAAATACAACTGTCATATAACTGAATGTCGTGACAATAAAAATCAAATTATATTGGTTTCTAATTAGTTTTCTAATAAAATTTGTAGTGCCTAATTAATACTTCTCTCTTGTATCATGAAAACATATATTTATAATTTGAGAATAATTAAAGATTAAATAGGTAGAACTAAAAATCAGAATAAAGGTTAAAAGACATGTGGGAGCCACATATATATCTCTCTCTCTATATATATCATTGGTTGCAGCTCTGTAACCTCATTGCAGTGCAAGTGACATAAGTTGCCCCAGAAGCTAAGCCATTCAAATTCGCTGAGAAAATGCGTAGTGAAGTTAGGGTGTTTAAACCTGCCCGTGTTCCCTTCACTGAGGAGCAGATAATGAATATTTTCAAGAAACAAGACTTGAATGGAGACGGAAAACTTTCGTGGAAGGAGCTCAAGGCAGCATTCGGGTATCTTGGATCGCGTTGGGATTCTTATAGGGCTGTGCTGGCACTTCTTCATGCAGACTCCAACCACGATGGCTACGTTGAGAAGGAGGAGTTGAAAAAGCTTGTTGACTACGCCCTACAACGCGGGTACACCATTGGCTAGCTAGATCTTCGATCTTCTTGCTATGATCTAGCGAGTACTATATATGGGTCTAGTGTTTGTCCTTTTCTTTTTCTTCTTCTTGTAATTAAGTCGCAGCTTTTCTTGTGATCGAGAAACGAAAGGGCCTACTTTTTTAGTGGGACGTTTGCACAGTAAAAAAGTGGGCATTTTATTGTACAAGCATAGTCGTTTGCACAGTAAAACGTCCTCATATGAATACGTTTTATTAAAATGCCTCTATTTCAAGCGTTGTTAGACTTTTTTTTTTTTTTTTATTATTATTTTTTTTTTTTATAGTGTCTATCGCAGTATTTATGAACTATCACCAACTAGAATATAACAGCTTTTTTAGCTGAATCACCTCTCTCTCTCTCTCTCTCTCTCTCATACATACAAAACTCACAATGTTTCCTAAAACCAAGACACAAACAAGGAATTGAGGCAAGAGATAAAAAATAATAATAATAATAAAAAACCTCTTTTTTATTTATTTATTGAAAGCTAATGAACATATTACATAAGCGGCAACCTAAGCCGTCTTAAGTGAGACTATAAAGAAAAACAAGTCCAAACCGTACTTGAAAAGCAAAATAAAATGAAACTGTTGAGTTGCGTTCGAATGGAACCTTGCAATAAAAGCCCGGCCATGTTCAACCAAGCTTCAACAGGCTAGCAAATGAATGTTAGTGGTTGTTGTTAGATATTTCGATCTTTTGGATGTCCAATTAATTAACCTTGTCCTGTCCTCCTTAATAGCAACACAACTTGATACATAAAAAGCAATTCCACACAGCTAATCACAACATGACTCTGGATAGTTCTGACATTCTTCACACCAACTTGAGATAACTGAAGTTTCATACTTCATTTATTTATCTTCTCAAACTCTATCTCCATAAAAATCTTGCAAAAAAGAATTAATTATTTCTCCCTCTCTAAAAATAAAATTTCCTCCATCATGTACAAACTAACATTAAAATTACTATTAGGAGAACTCAAACCAAAATTTTCAATCCCAATAAAATCAACAAAACTAATTTCCTCAAGACCTAACTCAAATACTTCACTCTTTAGGCTTTCGTCAAACACATAATAAACATCATTCTCCTCGACAAATTTTACGGTCAACCGAAAGATTACTACTTCTAATAGATCCTCTTTATCTAGATAGATGTCGTATATCGGTGGAAAGGCTTGATCATTTGAAAATTATTCCTCAACAATTTCATCATCCTCCTCCGTATGTGGCGGAGCCACGTACATCTTTGGGGGTGCCGTGATTTTTAATTTTAATTTTTTCACCCTCAAAATTTTATATATATATATATATATATATTTCTTTTTACCTACCAAAGACACGGCACTCCTAATTAAAGTCAAGGACTCACTCTCTTTCGTTCTTTCTATCTCAAACATTCAATACTTAATAATTTTGTATTTTTAATAGACCATAAAGTGTAGTTTTAGACACTTTTTTTTTTTTTTTTAAAAAAAAAAAAATTAATTTCTGTTTTTTTGATATAGTGCCGATATATTATATTTATAATATATCAATTTGAGCACATATTTATGAACTTTTATAAATATTTTTTTGTGATGTATGTATTGTGAGAATTACCAAATTTTTAGGGTGGAGAAAATTTTTAGTACGCCAAAAAAAATTTTTTAGGAGCACTCCCAATATAAATTGTCTGGCTCCGCCACTGTCCGTATGAGATGAATTTTAATTTGGTAGATAAATTTGATGCTTGCTAACAACATTCAAGGAAGCGTGCAACTGACCTGGCGCATCAAGCTACCTTAATTACTTCCAATTGAAATCGTGCCTCTTCAACAATACACTTGTCACCCTCCTCTGCAAAATGTGAATTTGGTTTATGGCTTAGCACCGCCCATGGCGGGAAATTGTTCGGTAAGCACCTCAAGTTGTGCACCAATTTGATCTTCACACTGCTTCAACTAATCATCAAACCAATCAACTCGCTCCTCCAATAGTTGAAAACATGCCGTCAATTAATCATCATGTGTTGCCTCTCTGCGCGGATACACATCACCAATATATAGTTGCATGTATGTTTCCTCCTTCACGTACTCCTCTTCGCACCTTGATAGTTAGGAAATAAACATTGGACTCTAATACCAACTTATGCATTCAGCACGATGTGTAGTGGGTCACATAATTAGCACGCACAAAACTTATACTTTTCCCAAAATCAATGACACAATTAAGGAATTAAGGCAAGGCAATTTGAGTGTTTCTTATTGAAGATTGAAGAATTGAATATAACATAAGGTTGTGGCCTAACCCGTCCTAATTAAGCAAGTTTTATATAGAAAAATAAGTCTAAACCCTACTTGAAAATTTAGCAAAATAAAACGAAACTGCTTAGTCCCGTTGGGACGAATAATAATTCCACTCAAATTGAGCCTTGCATGGATATTATTTGTTTAATTACTAGATAATATGCTTAGATATTTTCTTGGTCATGAATGGTCGATCTATATATAGTGCATGGGTGGCAGACCACTTTCTTGATACTCATTCTGCTTACATTATCCCAATCTTGAGAAGTGACGACGAACATCTTCCGTCAACCCAAATTCCACTGCATCAACCTAATTACGTCTCCTGCGAATATAATCTTTTTTTATATATATTTAACCTTAAAAGTTGTCTTACATTTTTTTAGAGATTTTTACGGAGGAATGACTTTATATATATGTAGTACATAAAAACATAGATATATGCATACAGTCGATCTCTCTTTGTATGTGGGTGCGTGTGTTTATATAAAATAAAATAACAAAAGTTATATGTCTACAAAATTTTCTTAAAAGAATAATATTTTTGTTAAAATTTCAATATAGCTATTATATTACGACTAATAATTGGAAAAAAAAATGCCATATAAATTAATGAACTCAAACCCATCAAATTAACAAAAAAAAAAAAAAACCGACAATAAAAGCTAAAAGCATACACATGGGGCATTTTCAGTTTTCCACATTGGGCGCAAAACTAAAAGAAAAACTTTGAGAGGGACGGGAATAAATTATTTTTGAGGGGCCGGGGTACACTCATTATATATATATATATACTCTAGAAGATGTTTTAAAATTCCCTGCCTGTGTGAATAGCAATATTAAATATTATTTTGGGAGCTAGCTAGGTGTACTTAATATTCCCCATATATTCACTGTCCCGGCATGTTCTTTTTTTCAATCCAAGATTGGATCATCGATCATTTTCCGTGCATATATATGGTCTTTAATTAATTTACCCGTCAGTCGTGTTAATGACTCTTAACATTATATGATTCTAGAAAACCATTAAGAACTTTTTGATGGAGTAAAACAAGCATCAAATGCTCTCTCGGGGCCCATGAATCATTATCAAGTCCAAGTAATGATAATTTACGCACTTATTGATGGGAGAGTGAGGAAACGTCATCTAGGACGATATTTATTTATATTTTTGGTAAAAAAATATATATATATCAAAAATATCAAAAATAATATTAGAGTAGCGCTTGATATATACCTGTTCTCAGATAATGGAAGTACAAAATGAAATATTGTCATAATTCTCACTGATTGCGAATTTTATATGATGATTTTATTTTATTTTATTAGGACTTTATTTCTTTTCCTTAATATGGTTAGATTTGCTTTAATTATTTTTCTTAATTTTCTTATTAGGATTAGGTTTACTATTGCTACTAGGATTATGTTTGCTTTCTCTACAAGTATTTCTCTTCTATAAATAGGTTAACTTATTATATACAATTGATCATCAATTGAATTATTATCAAATCAGGAAATTTTCTCTCAAATACTCAGAGTTTTATCTTTCTTTTAGCATGTAAGCTTATTTTATCTTCTGGGTAGAAGACGAAGACGAAGACACTTCTTTTTTCAGAATAAAAAACTTTGCTCTTTGATTAGTTACCTTAGTCTTCTACTACGTTTTACATAATTTATTTTAAGTGACTTTTCATATTAGTCATTTAAAAAAACAAAAGTGCGAGTTACTTAAAATACATTATATATGTCCGCCGGCATAACATGAGTGTGATAAACATGTGTGAAGAATAATGTTACTCGAATGATTACTACTATTTTACTATAAAGACGTGGCAGACTAAATTTCTAAGAATTTTTTTAGTGGAAGTTATAGAAATGTTATCAAATGCATTCAGTTACACGTGTATTTCATGGATCAAATTCACAGAAAATGGAATCATATATATGATTCATGCATAGAACTCAACAATAAACGAAAGTATATATATATATATATATATATATAATTATAATTGGAGAATAAAGGTTAAAAGATATGGGAGCTAGCCGCATCTCTATCTATATATAATTGCTACTCTCTAACGTGCAATATTGTGGAACGCAAGGGTACTTAAGTTGCCCTAGCTATCTAGCACTCAAATTTCCCGACAAAATGCATAAGGAAGTTATGATGTTTAAACCTGTAGTCCGTATTCCCTTCACTGAGGAGCAGCTAATGAATATTTTCAGGAGTCATGACTCGAATGGGGACGGAAAACTTTCATGGAAGGAGCTCAAGGCAGCTTTCAGATATCTTGGATCGCGTTGGGATTCTTGTAGGGCTGTGCAGGCACTTCTTCATGCTGATTCCGACCACCACGGCTACATTGAAAAGGAGGAGTTGAAAAAGCTTGCTGACTACGCCCTAAAATGCGGGTACACCATTGCCTAGCTAGAGAGTAATGCTAAATGTTATTTTGATGTCTCTTTTATATCTTTTTAAAACTGATATGACTTTTAAATTATCATTAGATTAAAATTTAAAATTTACTTATTACAAATCTAATTATAATTTTAAGAGCTACATCAATTTTAAATAGACAAAAAAACCGAATATAAATCTTGTCTAGTACATATGGTGTGCTAGTGTTGTCTTTATATGTACGTGAGTGCATGTGTCAGTTTGTAATAAGTTGCAGCTTTTCATGTGATCAAGAAATGAAAGAGGCGACTTTCTCGTCTTTTTAGGCTTAATTAAGTCGATAATGTGTAATTAATGCACCTCTTGATAATGTGAAAATGGATTATTATTATTTATATAAATTATGATTTTGTTGTATTTATAATAAGGGTAATTTAATTACCCCTGAAATGTCCCGTACGCATCTTTTGTAAATACCTGTTCAAAGTTTAAAAACTTTCACTTTTGTGTATCAATTTTTTGATTTTTTTCAATTACTTTATTTCATTAGAGATTGGGGTTAATCAAACGATAGAATGGGTAAAAAAACCTTTATACCCCTAAATTTTTTTAAAATTTCAAATAAAAAATTATTATTATCATTATTATATTAAAAAAAAGTGGTCCTCGTGACCCACAATGGGTCCCTTTTTAATAATAATAATAATAATATGACCCATGGGTCACAAGGGGTGGGTTAGATTCACGTGAACCCACGGGTCAAGAGAGTTGTTTTTTTTTTTTTTTAAGTATTTTTAATAGAAAATGAGGGTATTTTAAGAATTTCATACTCCTTTGTTAGGATTTAACAGAAAATCTTAACGGATGCGGGTAATTGGAGAAAATCAAAAGATTGATACAATAAAGTGATCGAGAGTTTTTAAACTTTGTGGGGTGTTTGCAAAATGCGTGACATTTCAGGGGTAAGTGAAGTTAGTCCTTATAATAATTATAAATCACGGATATTTTAATTTAAAATAAAAATACAATTAGTCCTTTAATTTTATGTTAGCCACATCAGGTCTTATTTTCATGTATTTGATGCGTAGAGTGTTGCTGCTAGTGAAATTCACTACATTTATTTGCTAATTAATAATAATAAAAAATAATAATAATAATAATAAAATATTGATTAAGAAAGCATCATTGAAAATTATGTTCATGCATGGATGGAGAATGATCACCATTAAAAAATTACAACCATGCCACTCTGATTCAAGCCAATTGCCAAGCCAATTAGGGTAATATATCTTAATTGCCTTTTATTCCCTTCTTTCTAAGATGCATGGCCTGGTAATTAAAAGAAGAGAGTCTTGAGAATGATGAAGAGAAGGCACTACAAAGAAGTAGAATTTAACTTGTTTTAATTTTATCCGAAATATTTGACGGGAATCTGCATACAACTATAAAAACTTCCACTACCATGACCGACCAAAAAGTTGAAACAAAAGAATTTTAAAATGCTACCCCACCCATTCCACAATTTGCATATATTATCTCTAAATTATTAGATGCCGATTGCAGAATCTTCCTTTATTTTCAATTGGAGACTTAGATAACGAGAGAGAGAGAGAGAGAGAGAGAGAGAGAGAGGTGTATATATATGGTCAATGGTTGCCTTATAAACCTCACCACCGATCGAGCAAGCGAGAACTTAAGCTTTACTTGTTGCAAAACCCTAATTCACTCAGAAAATGGTTCGTGTGGGAGTGACGAATATCGGAAAGGGTGTTGAGGTTCCCTTCAACAAAGATCAGATAACGAAGATGTTCAAGAAGCACGACAAAGACAACAATGGCAAACTTTCGTGGGATGAGGTGAAGGCGGCCTTCGTCGAACTTGAATCATCTTGGCCTCGGTTTAGAACTGAGCAAGGCTTCCGTTATGGTGATAATAACGATGATGGGTACATCAATATGCAAGATCAAGAGTTGGAACACCTCGTTGACTACGCCCTAAAATGTGGCATTACTACTAAATAGATATTGTAACTCATGTAATTGCAAAAGGTGTGCTGTTATGTGTGACAACGTTAGCCGCTGTTTTTTGTGTGATGAATAAGGAATTAAGCAGGTGCCCGATGCATGCAGCCCCTTTTGTAAGAGTTGAACAATCTGAATCTATATATATTTCTCTTTAATTTCTTTCTCTGACTGTTTTTGAATCTTGTACTTAATTTACTAGCTAGGCCTATATATATATATAATAATCTCACGGATGGTTGTAGGTCTTGGTTAATTTCCATTATTACCACATACCTACTCCAATTCACCAAGGCAAACTATAATTTGGATTTCGGAAAAGAGAGTTAATTAATGACATCCAATCTCAAAATATAATGGGAAAAAATTATATATTGTAGAGATTAATTATGGGGTTTAGATTATTTTCAAATCATTCCTTAGGGTTCATCAAATTATTCTTCGAGATAATTAATCCCCATTATTAAATCACTCCCTCGCCCGGGGCAACAAGATCAAGTTGGTATGTATTACACAAATCACTCCCTTCTGTAAGATAAAGAATACATTACAAAAAAAAAAAAAAAAACAGAAATACAAGGTGAACAAGAGAAAATACACAAAAAGACAAAGGTAAAGTACCTCAATAGCACAAACAAGGGCCTTTTTTTTTTTTTTTTCTTCATTCCAATAGATTATGGTGTCGTCGTATTGTAATGCCCGCAGAGAGTTGAGAGTTGAGAGATTGAGGAACGGATGAACATTGCCAAAAAAAGGGGAGGAAGTGATTTAGGGTTTGTAGAGGGAAAGCAATAAATTTTCAGGGTTCAAAATGACACCGTTTTTTCTATTTAGCTTTTAACATTACTATTTGATACAAATTTAATAATAGTTTATCTCAAATTTAATGGTGATTCTTAAAAATAAGTCTAAAAATATGAGAGTGAAAGTGTAAGAGTATGAGTAGGAGTTTGTATAGGCTGTGTAGCATATATTACTCATAAAATTAATTAGGGTCTACTTTGGCACATTTGACTCAGATTCCAAACCCCATATATCGCTTTAAAATTACACAGTAGTTTATTCATGTATGTAGCATATGCAAATTTGTAATAATGGTACGCATTTATCCATTCACTCTGGTATCGTATAAAGATTTCAAGATATCCATCGATCACAATATATATATATATATATATATATATATATATATATATATATATATATTGCTGTGATCATTAATTAATTAAAAGATTCCAGTTCATCTTCCTGGAAAAGAAAAGGATATATCCTGATTTATTGGTGGATTTTGATTCAGACCAATCTTCTCTTGGAGTCACTCCCTCTTAATGCGAACCTCAGATTGTTAAAGAGGATCGGATCGGAGAATCATAACGGGAGGAGTACTACGTACTACCAATTGCTTTCATTTCCACTTGCTGATATGGGCCCTGGAAGAAAGAATATAACCACATGCATGCATGCATGCATATATACCTTTTCAGTACTCCCACTAAGAATTTGAATCATGGGAAAGTACTGTTCCTTTTCAGGAAATTGAAGGGGATTGCTTTTCAAGGCAAGAGTAAAATCGTAGATTTTTTTTTTTTTAAAAAAAAAATTTTACTATCTTGCCTATTGTCAGAAACATGGATATTCCGTTTAATTATAATAGTATATAGTGTGAGATCATGTTACTACAAGTTAACTTCAGCTTCTTCTATATATGATGTAGAACCAAAAAGCGGTTAGCTAGTTTTGTTATATATAAAAGATCTAGGATGTTGTATTTACATGAAATAGAGCGAATGTTAAAATATATATTGAATGAAAATACCTTTTACTTCCTCAAAATTGGACCCCTTCTTTTAATCTTGCCTAAAATGTTTAAAAAGTGGCAATCAACCTCCCGATATTTTTGACGTTGACAATTTTACCCACCTGTTAGCCAGTCTTTTCTGATGGAAAAATTAAAAAGCAAAATGTCTCCAAAACACTCCAATTTGAGGCGTACGTGCTCGATTCTAATGCTATGTTGTTGAAAGACCAAGAAAGCATCATGCAAACTTCCACTACCATGACCGACCAAAAAGTTGAAACAAAAGAATCTTAAAATACTACCCCACCCATCCAACAATTTGCATATATTATCTCTAAATTATTAGATGCTTATTGCGGAATGTGAGAGAGAGAGAGAGAGAGAGAGGGAGGGAGGGGTCTATAATCTATATATATGGTTTAGAACTTAAAGGTTTACGTCCACGTTACTGCTAAAAGATTGAGAATGTTTTAGAACTTAAATATATATGGTTTAGAACATATATATTTAAGTTTTAGAACTTTCGTGGGATGAGGTGAAGGCAGCCTTCGTAGAACTTAAATCATCTTGGCCTAATTGGTTTAGAACTAAGCGTGGCTTCCGTCATGGTGATAACGACGGGGATGGGTTCATCAATATGCAAGATCAGGAATTGGAACACCTCATTGACTACGCCCTAAAATCCGGGTTTACTATGTAATAGATGTACGTTCATCTTAGGCGCTGCTTTTTATGTGAGGAATAAGGAAGCAGTTGCCCGATTGATATGTAGCCCCTTTATGGCTTTATCACAGTAGTAGAACAATCACAATATATATATATATATATATATATATATATATATATATGTAGACACACACTTGTGAGCAATGTTCTATCTCTCTCTAACACCGACAACCATTAAAGAAAAAAGGTTACAGGACACCAAGCTAAAAGCTTAGACATAAAGCTAAAATCAAACTTTAACAAATTAACTCAATCCAGACAGACGACAAGCACTCTAAACAGGTGAAAGTGGAAGTCATATGCAAATGCAGCCAATAAAAGCTGCAATGCAATATGATAGATACTACCATCAGGAGTACGAATACCTTTATCAAACATCTAAACAGGCTTTCTAATTAAGAAGCAATGGAGATTTAGATGAAATGTAACAATGAAAAAAATGTCTCCAAAAAGAAACTAAAAAGAAAAAAAGATCCACTTCACAAACAAAGAGTCTGAAGCCCAACTGGATCGGGTTAAATACTAAGCAAACAGAAAATTATAGAAAGCTACACAAAATAATAGGAAAAAACTCAACATAGCAGCTGCAACAGAGGAAGCTTTGGCAGAAGCTGCTCGGCGCGTGGGACCCATGCGCCGGCGCGTTTGATCCACCCCCCGGAGCGTGGCGGTCGGATGGGGCCACAGAGAGCTTTGCTAGAAAACTGGAACACTGGTGATGGTGGAGGAGAGGTGCGTTTCTGGCTGGAGATGATGGAGAGAAGGAGATCGGACTTTGAAAAAACCAATCTTCAAGCCTACACAGATTCAGCCAGTGAAGCAATGGAGGAGACGATCCATGGCAGGGGTGGAGCGGGAGGAGATGATCCATTGTGACTAGTGTTTCGTGAGGGTTAGAAATAAATCGTCATAGACGATAGATAGATCTAGAGAAATCTCTAGAGAAAATGAGTTCTCTCATGAAGAGAGAAGCTCATAAGGATAATGGGCAAAATACATGAAAAAATGATTGGAGGAGGAAAACCAAAAGGTTTGCCCTCCTTAAGCTGTTGCAGCTGAGCTTGAGACAAGAGAAAGAAAGAAGCTTTTTGTGGCTAGGTTAAAAGCGGTCTCTCTAACAATATTGTTAATGCCCATATTTTCTTGACACATAGGCCCTTTAAGAGTATGTTTGGAACTATATTAAAAAATATGGCTTTTGTCTACAGAAAAAACATTATTTTGCAAGCTTTCTCCAAAATACGGTTTTGGGCATTTTTATAACAAAAGGTTAAAAAAGTGTTTCTCAATTTTTTTTTTTTATTTTTAACCAAACATACTTATTTTAACTTGGAATTGCTTTTTAATTACTAAAAGCACCTTTAAGTTTATTAACACAATCTTAAACAGGCTTAATTTAAGTGAGACTTTATTCTCCTGTCACCTTTCCTCCTAGCTGAGGTGAGGATTCAACCCCAAGTACCATTTTTTTCGTTTCTTTTTTTTGTTTTTAAGGCTTTGTTCTTTCTTTCGCTTTTTTATTTTGTTATGGTTTTTTTTAAGCGACGTAATATAAAGAGAAAATGTGGTCTTTGACGTGGTCTCAGTTAGTCTGTGTGATATATTTCTCCAATAAAAACCCTAACGAAATGGTACGGAGGAATTGATTAATAATATAGCTAGAGATTTTCTCAAAAGAGCAATTTAATAATTTGTAAACTCTATCCATGAAGCGATTTGAAAAAAAAAAAGAAAAAAAAAATCACTAAGTTCGAGGACCTGTACACTAATTTAATTCCTAATTAAATGCATCACAACCACTTTTTTTTTTATATATATAAGATAAAGACTACATTACCAAAAAAACAGAAATGCAAGATGAACAAGAGAAAATACACAAAAAGACAACAAAGGTAAACCCCCAACAGCACAAACAAGGATTTTTTTTTATTTATTTTTTTTCATTCCAATAGATTACGGTGTCGTATTTTTTAATGCCAGCGGAGAGTTGAGAGTTGAGAGAAGAATAGACAAACTTTTTTTGGGTTTGCAACGGGAAAGTAATAAATTTATAGGGTTCAAAATGAAACTGTTTTTCCTATTAGGCTTTTAAAAGTACAATTTGATTAATATTTAATAATAATTTATCTCAAATTTAATAATGACTTTTAAAAGAACAAGTCACAAAATATGAAAGTAGAACTGTGGGAGTGGGAGGTTTGTATAAGCTGTGTAGCCTTACTCATAAAGTTAGGATATACTTAGGCACATTTGAGTCACAGATTCCAAACCCCATAGCTTAAAAATTACACATTTATTCATGTAATAAATTAAGGGACGCATTTATCCACTATTCCCTGTGGTATCATATAAATATTGTTAGATATAATGATATCACAATAGAAATGTACAGTTGAAACAATTGGAATTGGCCTGACAGAGACAGTGATAATTAAAAGATTCTAGTTCATCTTCCTGGAAAAGAAAAGGATATATATATATATCCTCATTCAATGGTGGATTTTGAGCTGAGTCACTCGATCCCTCTTAATACGAACCTCAGATGTTAAAGAGATCGAGAATCGGAGAATCAATAACGGGAGGAGTACATTAATTCTACCAAATGCTTTTATTTCCACTTGCTGATACGGGCCCTGGAAGAAAGAATATAATCACATGAAAATATGCATGTCTTCTCAGTACTGCTACTAAGAATTTGACTCATGACCGAAAGTACTGCTCCTTTTCAGGAAATTGAAGGAGAATAGTTTTCGAGGCAAGAGTAAAAAATTAAGGTTTGATATTTAAAATCATATGATTTTTCAAAATGCATTCTCTTGCCTATGGTGTGAATACATGCAATAAAATATGAATTAAATTATTAAATTTATTTCTTTCTATAAACTAATTAATTAAGCTTTTGGTAGCAGAGGTTTTGAATTCGAATAACCATGTCTCCTTCGATCAATTCACTCTCAATTTCAAATAAGTATTTCTAGCTAGTACGTCTTGGCTTCACTTATTAGGAAGAAGCTTTAGCCCACACATAATGAGAAATGATAGAATATAAATTAAATAATTAAATTCATCTCATCCTACAGGTTTAAGCTTTTGAAACAAGTAGAAATTTAACAAGCTGAATTTTTTCTTTTTAATATTTTAAACTTTTATTTTTTTCAAACGCACTCCAAACACAATAATTTCTGCTATTTTGTTTAAAATGCGTGCTTAGCATGTGAAATCACATGGCTGAACAAACTCAAAGTCTTAGACCAATATTTAACTCTATGAATCACAAATAATATAAATGCCCACTTCAAAAAAATCAATACCACAAATGAAACCTATATATATATATATATATATAGTATCATAAAGCACATACAGTAGCATGCTTAAGACACAGTACTATCCGGTCAAGATAAGTTGGAATAATCTGATCCCCATAATAAAAAATGGTCTTTAACCAAAGACGAAGCATCTATATAATCCCCATGCTTGAACACTCACAAAATCATACCAGTAAAAGTCTCTGAACCTGTTTAAGGTCATTGTGAGTTCCCATATACCCAGCTACCTTTTTGATAACATGGTTCGTACTTCTATGGTTAAGAAAATACCCCCCACTGAAGAGGTGTTACGGGATATCTTCAAAAAATACGACGCTAATGGTGACGGCCGTCTCAGCAAGGCAGAGCTAAAGGACGCCTTCCGACACCTTGGCTCTCGTATGCCCGGCTGGAGAGCCGGCCGTGTCCTCCACCATGCTGATGGCAACGGAGATGGATTTGTCAGCAAGGAGGAGCTGAGCGAGCTCGTGAAATACGCTAAGAAACATGGATATTCCGTTTAGTAAACAATAATCTATATATATGTACGTAGACTTAATTATATAATAGTATATAGTGTCAGCTGATCATATATCATGTTAATTACTCCATATATGTTTCAGCTTCTTCTATGATGTAGAACCGAAAAGATGGCCTGCTCCTTTTGTATAAGATCGAGGATGCAGTGCTTGTATGTGTGCGTTAGTTTTGTTATATATATATATATAAAAAAGAGTATGTTGTATTCACATGTTTTTCTTTGATCACTTGTTTTCAGCCGTACGTTATATTCTTCTTCTTGGTTGGTCCAGTACTCGTGCTCGATCTATAATAATGCTTTTGATGGATGCAACACAAAAAGGTTGCTATAATTAGATCGCTGTGGACATATCATATATGCTATATATAATTAGACGGAAGCTTAATTACCCTTTTGATTAAGGCAGACTACTTCTTTAATTACATTAAGGTTAAGGTGATTAATTAAACATGTTTTTAATATAATGGAGAAGCCTAATCACTTAGCGGTGAACATGAAAATTATCTTCCAATTGTAGGGGTCACATAAGAGATTAATGGCTGAAATCACTTGCGCGCGTATATTTTCAAAAACCATAATTAGATGGACTAGAATCCCTTGGAATTAGAGGGAATCTCAAATTTTCTCCAATTGGAGATCCCGACTGTTCATTTTCATCCAACGGTCCAAATTTGTTAACTAAAATAAATTATTAAAATATTATTTAATTATATTTTAAAAATAAATCAAAATAAAAAAAATAAAAAATTTAAAAACATATGCGGTGGCCGGCCACCTCCGTTAACAGCCCAAGGGTGGCTTCGGCTACCCCTTAGCCCTTGGGGGTTGTCCGGCCACCCCCAAGGGCC
>NC_081546.1:1292888-1308213 GCF_901000735.1 Corylus avellana
CACTGCCTCTCTCTCTCTCTCTCTCTCTCTCTCTATATATATATATATATATATATATATATATATATATATATGTGGTGTATTTCGTAAATCTTACCTTTCTATTTTTAGCTTTAGATTAGGACTATAAAAAATTAGTCGATCTGCAGATGCAAGATTAGTTTTTGATGATGTAAAGTGAAGTCCACCGCATCCATGGTGAAAAATCATGATCAAAGAATTAGATCGATCGATGTGGCGTAATATATATTCAAGTCTTGATTGTCAAGTAAGATAAAAGGAAAACGAACAAACCACCACATTCAAAGCGAATCCCTTACAATGGCCACTACTTTGGAGTTGGGAATCAAAGCCATATATGATATGTTGGAGCATTTTCAAGTACAAGAATTTGCTACCCAGTAATTTTCTTGATAGCCAAGCTGTGGAAGATTTTTTGTACTGTAATGAGGTTCCTGTAAAACAAAAACAATGTCAGAGGGTCTTTGGTTGAGGCCGAAGACTCTGATACTTAAATTACTAGTGTCTTTATTTTTTAGTAAGAAAAATAATAAAAATTCGCCTCTAATTACCCGTAAGTTTGTGTGTGATTGAAAAAGATATGAGAGAGGCGTGCGTGCGAGAGGAAGAGAGATCCTCCGAGAAGAGAGGAGGCGTGAGAGAGAGACTCTAGGGAGGGATAAAAAAAAAATCCTATTCTCCTTATTTCTTTTATTTAAAAGTGATGTGTACATATATCATTAGGTTAATGGGTAGGTGATGGCATATTTATAAATAAGTGTAAAATAAAATGAGCCCATTAGAAGATATTTTCTCCCCCAACATAATACATATGAGAAGCTAGACAGAATCCTTAACAGGAAATGCATCGAAAAATTAGAAAAAAAAGTAGAAAGGACATTAATTAATTATAAGGAAAAAGGTAATTCCTTTTTTTTCTAATTTTTTTTTTTTTTTCTAATTAAAAAGGTGATTCCTAATGATAAGTAAAAGTTCATCCTTATCGATTTGGTCAAGGGTCCTAAATGTTTGGTCCAGGTTGCAGATGCTACATTTATATGATGCGATATGTCTTTTAGCGATTAGATTATTATTATTATTTTTTAATTTTTTATCAACTTTGACAATAAGCAATGATGTAATATAATATTAAAACTATTTTTTTTTTTTATTGTTTTAAGAAAAGCTAAAAATGTTGAGTATGAACTATGTACGTCTTTCTTATTCATTTTTCATTTTAATAAAAATATTCAACATAATGTGTGTAAAAGGATAGTTTAAGCTCACGCTTAAGAGAAAATATAATTAGAATATTAATTAAAGATTAAAGCAACATGTTTAAAATAATACATTTTTATTTATTTATTATTATTATTTTTTAAAAATGCATTCTCTTGCGTATTTGCATGTGTGAGAACAGTACAATCTTTTTATGTTTTTTAATTGCACTCCAAACGAAACAATTTTTGCTATTTTGTTTAAGAATGCATGCTTAATTATTAGCATACAAAATACAAGTCGAACACACTCTAATTAAGTCTTAGACAAATTAGTTTTTAATGGGTAGTTCAATCAGCTGTGAACTACACCTTATAAAGCGGATGTTACTAATTCGAATCTCCATTTTTTCTTCTCTTATATGAACATGTAAAAAAAAAAAAAAGTTTTAGACCAATTAACTTCTATGAATAAAAAATAAAATAAACGCCCATTTCAAAAAAAATCAATGCCACAAATGAAACCTATATATATATATATATATATATATAAGAGAGAGAGTATCATAAAGCACATACAGACTATACAGTACATGTGCTTAACGTACAAGACATACTTGGAGGTCCCTCACAAAAATGGTTCGTCTACGTTTGTCGTCGCCGCCCCGGCACCCCGAATTGAAGCGTGCTGAGCTTCCCCCTCACAAAACGGTAATTGAAGAGTACACCGAATTGAAGCCTGCTGAGCTTCCCCCTCAAAAAACGGTAATTGAAACGTTCTCGTACACCACCGAATCTAAGAAAATACCCCCGACTGAAGAGGTGTTGCGGAATATCTTCAAAAAATTCGACGCTAATCGCGACGGCCGTCTCAGCAAGGAAGAGCTAACGGACGCTTTCCGATACCTCGGCTCTAGGACGCCCGGCTGGAGAGCCGGCCGTGCCCTCCGACATGTTGATGCCAACGGAGACGGATTCGTCAGCGAGGAGGAGCTGAGCGAGTTAGTGAAATACGCTAAGAAATATGGATATTCCGTTTAGCAAATAATACTTAATTATATAATAGTATATAGTGTCAGCTGATATATCATGCTAATTACTGCTCCTTTTGCGCAAGATCGAGGATGCAGTGCTTGTATGTGTGCGTTAGTTTTGTTACATATAAAAGAGGATGTTGTATTTACATGTTTTTGTTTGATCACTTGTTTTTGGCTGTATGTATTTGGTGGTTCATGCTCTGCAAATTTGGCCTTTTAGAGGTGGTCAAACCACTCCTACCTCAAACCACTCCTACCTCGAGCCTTTGCGAGTAGCCAACCACCTCTCCCAGCCATTCATGTATGTAGGATGTAAGGAACGCATTTATATATTTATGCAGTGTGATTTAGTGGGTTGAAGCGAACGATATTAATAAGCAGCGGATAAATATTTTTAGATTTTAATTTTATTAATGATCTAAGAAATCTTTTTGACAAAACTAAATACTCTCTAGGCTTTGAAGGAAAATAAGAATAAACTCAACTTTAAGTATTCTCATTCAGAAACGGAGGGAAGGGGGGACCGGGGTAGGCCATGGTCCCCCCCAAAATAAGGAAAAAAAAAATTATAAGTTAAAAAAAAAAAAAAAAAAAAAAAGTAAAGTAAAGTAAAGTTTTAAATTTAGTCATTTTGACCCTATTTTTAGATTTTTTGGCCATATCTAATAAAAACTTTTGGCACTATTCTTAATTTTTTTGGGTCATACACATTAAGTTTTTTTATTTGTTTTTATTTTTAGTTCTTACTTTCAAATGTCCATTTTTTTGGCCCTTACTTTCAAATGCTCACTTTTTTTTTTGGCCCAGTAGTCTTTATTTCATAAAAAACAATCAAATTAATTTTTTTTTTTTAATAAAAGAAATTCTAAAGAACTGAAAAAAATAAAAATAATAATAATAATAAATAAAAAAATTGGTTGGCCCCCTCCCATAAAATTTTCTGGCTCTGTCCCTGTTCTCTTTAATCAGTATCAATAATAAACAACAATTGATTTTCTATGGAGGTTATAAGCATATATTTATAGTCTCAAACCCTAAACCTAATAAAATAACGAAATAAAGACTCCTAAAACTCTAACCCTAAGAAAATAACAACATATTGATTGTACAACCAGAGGCCTGGTGCGCATAAGTGTCTGAAAGTACCATCAATCACAGGCATGCGGGCACTCGATCACATTTCCAAGGGCTTTGCAATCTACATCATATATCCATTAATTTCCACTATATATATATATATATATATATATATATATATATATATATAGTTAGATATAAGGATATCACAATAGAAAGATGGTACAGTTGAAACAATAATTGAAATTGGCCTGATAGAGACAGTGATCATTAAAAGATTCCAGTTCATCTTCCTGGAAAAGAAAAGGATATATCCTGATCATTTATTGGTGGATTTTGAGCAGAGTCACTCCCTCTTAATACGAACCTCAGATGTTAAAGAGAGAGTCGGAGAATCCATAACGGGAGAGTACAATATATTCTACCAAATGCTTTCATTTCCACTTGCTGATATGGGCCTGGAAGAAAGAATATAATCACATGCATATTGATAAAGTAGAAGAATTAAAACAATTCATTACAAATTGAGCTTCACCAAAATTTGTGGAGAAGAGATTGGTTTAGGAAGATATTCCACACATATCCATACGTGCTATGGAGGTCTTCAATGGTAACATTATTAATAAGAATATCTTCCTAAACCAATCTCTTCTATCTCCACAAATTTTGGTGAAGCTCAATTTGTAATGAATTGTTTTAATTCCTCTACTTTATCACATATATGCATGCCTCCTTAGTACTGCTACTAAGAATTTGAATCGTGGTCGAAAGTATTGTTCCTTTTCAGGAAATTGAAGGAGTCCTGTTTTCGAGTTAAGACTAAAATTACGGTTTGATATTTAAAGTCATAAGTTTTTTCAAAATGCATTCTCTTGCCTACGGTGCGAAAACGTGCGATAGAATATGAATTGAATAATTAAATTTATCTCTTTGTATAAGCTAATTAAGCTTTTAGAAGCAAAGGTCTTAAATTCGAATAACCATGTCTTTATCAATTCACTCTCATTTTAATTAAATATTTCACATGTTGGCTTCACCTATTATGAATAAGTTTGAGTCTACAAGTGAATGAGAATGATAAACTATAAATTAAATGATTAAATTCATCTCTTCTTATAATTAACTTAAGCTTTTGAAATAAATAAGAATTTAACAGCGTGAATTTTCTTTTTATGATTTTAAACTGTTATTAAAAAAAAAAAAAAAAAAAACGTGCGCCCCAAACACAACAATTTCTGGTATTTTGTTTAAAATGCGCTTAGCATGTGAAATCACATGGCCGAACAAACTCAAAAGTCTTTTAGACCAATTAAGTTTTATGCATGAAGCACAAATAATATAAATGCCCACTTCAAAAAAATCAATGCCACAAATGAAACCTATATATATTCCTAGTATCATAAAGCACATACAGTAGCATGCATTACAAGAAATCTACTCATCAGGGACGACTGTGAAGTCGACGCTAATGCTTACCTATTAGCATCGACTTTTGAAAGTCGCCCTTAATAGGTGCGTATTAGCATCCACCTTGAAGTGGACGCTAATAGTCGACCCAAAAGATAAATATTAGCGTCCACTTTACAGTTGACACTAATAAGTCGACGCTAATATACTAGCGAGAATTATACTAGAGGTGGGAAAATTATTAGGGGCGACAAAAATAACTATTAGTGTCAACAGATGTCAACGCTGATAGTTTAGTATCAGCATCCAAAAAATGTGGACGCTAATAGTCCTATATAACAATAAAAAATAAAAATTAACAGTCCACAATAGCGTTCACTTTGAAAGTAGACACTGATGTGAAGCATTAGCATCCACTAAAGTGGACGCTAAATCTCTTGTACAAAAATAAAAAAATAAAAAACAAATTAAAATAAAAGCTCAATAGCGTCCACTCAAAGTAGACGCTGATGATAGAGCATTAGTGGATGGTAAAATGCTTATACAAAAAAATAAATTAATTAAACTAAAAGCCCAATAGCGTCCACTCAAAGTGGACGCTGATGATATATTATTAGCGTCTACTTTGATAGTGGACGCTGATGATAGAGTATTAGCGTCCACTATAGTGGATGCTAAACCTCTTGCACAAAAATAAAAAAGTAAAAAACAGATTAAACTAAAAGCTCAATAGCGTCCACTTTGAGTGGACGCTGATAATATATCATTAGCGTCCACTTCGAAAGTGGACGCTGATAATTGAGCATTATTGTCTACTAGAGTGGACGCTAAAGTGCTTGTACAAAAATTAAAAAAAAAAAAAAAAAAAACAAATTAAACTAAAAGCTCAAAGTGGACGCTGATAATATATTATTAGCGTTTAC
Source organism: Corylus avellana (assembly GCF_901000735.1). NCBI lineage: Eukaryota > Viridiplantae > Streptophyta > Magnoliopsida > Fagales > Betulaceae > Corylus > Corylus avellana. The sequence goes on from NC_081546.1 coordinate 1,298,550, forward strand.
TCTAATAGTGGAGCATTAGCGTGCTTGTACAAAAATAAAAAAATAAAAAAGAAATTAAATTAAAAGCTCAATAGCGTCCACTCAAGAGTGGACATTGATGATATATCATAGCGTCTACTTTGATAGTGGACGCTGATGATAGAGCATTAGCTAGCGTCAAATTTAGTGGACGCTAAACCTCTTGTAAAAAATAAAAAAATAAATAAAAAAAAAAAAATTAATACTCCTCCTTACCATACACAAGAACATAAAAATCAGACAGTCTTGAAGTAACAAATAGATTGAAAGGAAAAATCATTGTGAGAGAACTTTTGCATAGAGGGTTTGTTTTTCCTCTCATCTCATACATATATAGGAGCTAGATTTCCTTCCATTATCACCCTATACAATGAAACCAATTCAATTTTATCAGAAAGAGTCGGAAAGGAAAATGGATAGTGATCATCATTTGATTTTCCAATGATAAAAGATCTTCCATGTTTCATTGAAGTTTATTACTCCATATCGTTATATATCATCACCTAATTCTCTATTGAGTTTTTTTTCTTTTTTCTTTTTTTTTTTTTTTAATAGTTTTTAGGATTATAAAACATATCAAGCTGCTTGTAATAAACAACTTGCTTCCTAATCCAGACGTGAGAAACCCACAAAGCATTGTCTTGGTGACGGCCGACAAAACACGAGTTAGAGCATGTTTGAGATTGCGTTTGAGAAATAGAGTTTTTAAGTCAAAAAGTGTTTTTGGGCAAAAATTTCATTTTTAAGCTTTTGGCAAAAATACGTTTTGACCATTTTTAGGCTTTTTGAACCCTTAAAAAAACTTTTAATTTTTTTACCAAACGAGTACTTTTTTCTTCAAACGGGCTTTTTTAGTGTTAAAAATATTTTTAGACCTCTCAAACGCAATCTCAAACAAGCCTTAGTGAGACAAAATCTAAACATTGGCCACAACTTCCCTCCTCTCAAAAAAGCTTTTGCATCCACTTGAAAAAGACAAGACTGACGTTGCTGGCCTTTTCTTTTACAATATTTAGTGCTTTGTTTTGCATAATCTCTGTCTCTCTCTCTGAGTCTCTCTCTCTCTCTCTCCTTCTCCTTGGGACATTGGCATCCCCCTCACCAAATGTTATCTCTCTCTCTCTCTCTCTCTCTCTCTCCTACATACATATATTGGCATCCCCATACCAAGTCTCAAAAGCAATTTGTTTCTCCCATACAATTGCGTGCATTGTTTTTATTCTTTTGGGTGATATAAATCATAGAGATGGGTGTTCAAAGCTGTGCTTAACGCACAAGACACACTATCCGGTCAAGATAAGTTGGAATAATCTGATCGATCGATCCCCATGATAAAAAATGGTCTTTAACCAAAGACGAAGCATCTATATAATCCCCATGCTTGAACACTCTCAAAATCATACCCCAGTAAAAGTCTCTGAACCTGTTTAAGGCCATTGTGAGTTCCCATATACCCAGCTACCTTTTTGACAACATGGTTCGTGATTCTGTGCCTAAGAAAATACCCCCGACTGAAGAGGTGTTACGGGATATCTTCAAAAAATATGACGCTAATGGCGATGGCCGTCTCAGCAAGGCAGAGCTAAAGGACGCCTTTCGACAACTTGGCTCTCGGATGCCCGGCTGGAGAGCCGGCCGTGGCCTCCACCATGCTGATGGCAACGGAGACGGATTTGTCAGCGAGGAGGAGCTGAGCTCGCTCGTGAAATACGCTAAGAAACATGGATATTCCATTTAGTAAATAATAATCTATATATACATGTACGTACACTTAATTATATAATAGTATATAGTGTCAGCTGATCATATATCATGTTAATTACTCCCCATATATGTTTCAGCTTCTTCTATGATGTAGAACCGAAAAGATGGCCTGCTCCTTTTGTACATGTTAAATATATTGGATAATATATTAGAAGCGGAAGAAAGAGAGAGAAGAGAGAGAGAGCGAAAGCATACAATGGACTACATTGTATTGACTCTAATTATAATAATGAATACAGAAGCCTCTATTTATAGAGAGGCAAGTAACCTAATAGATTAAGGAAAGGAAAACCTAGTAGAATAAGAAAAAGTAAATCTAGTAGACTAATAATACCTAAAGAAGTAAATAATAAGTAATATTCTTAACATCTTCTTAACATCCCCCCTCAAACTCAATGTGTAAACTTGAGTTTGGATAAACGAAAAGGGAAAGAAAAAGGAATTCGCCGAAAAAGGTGCTTGTGCCGAAACAATTGCCGAAGTAACGCCATAAAAGTTGTTAGAGACCCGTGGATTCTGCCTGGTCGGCTGAGAAAAGTAGGTTCAGTTAAAAGGGGCTTGTTTGGCCCGTAACCCTTGGACTGTCTCGCCTGATCGGCTGAGCTAAAGTCTGACCCAAAAATTCTAACTAGTAGACCGTCTCGCCTGGTCGGCTGAGATAAGTAGGGCCGGTTGAAGAGGCTAATCATGTTTGAAACCCTTGGACCGTCTCGCCTAGTCGGCTGAGATAAGTAGGCCCGATTGAAGAGGCTAATCATGTCTGAAACCCTTGGACCGTCTCGCCTTGTCGGCTGAACTAAAGTCTGACTAGTAGACCGTCTCGCCTGGTCGGCTGAGATAAGCAGGGCCGGTTGAATAGGCTAATCATGCCTGAAACCCTTGGACCGTCTCGCCTTGTCGGCTAAACTAAAGTCTGGCCCATCTAACTAGTAGACCATCTCGCCTAGCCGGCTGAGCTAAGTAGGGAGAAAAATGGCCGGTTGAAGAGGCAAATCAGTGACCGGTGATGGCGGTATTTGACAAGGCATAAGTGGGCCGGTTGAAAGGGGCTTCTTTGGCCCAAAAACCCATGGACCTAAGGAAAGATTGGTCTGACCCGAGAGTGCCATCCGCAAGAAGAATAAACCGGATTGAATTGCGCCAAAGAACAGGCTATAAAACCGAATTGAACAAGCATAACCCAACTTGAACCGCATAAAACAAACGCCTAAATTTGAAGAAGAGTCTTGTTTTCTGCCATATAGAGATGCCAAAAGCAAAAATAGATCACAAATTTGAAATCATGACGAAAAATTGAGTAGGAAACACCTGGTCAACTTTTTCAGTGGTCAAAGTCAAAGTCAACGGTCAACGATTGAAAAGTCAACGCTGACGTGGCACTAATGACGTGGTAAGGTCTGACTTGATACTGATGACGTGGCACACAGGCTGACGTGGCACTGATGACATGGCACTGATGACGTGGTAAGGTCTGACTTGATACTGATGACGTGGCACACAGGCTAACGTGGCACACAGGCTGACGTGGCACTGATGACGTGACACGTAGGGCTGGCGTGGCTATGCTGACGTGGAAATTAGGGCTGACGTGGCAAGGATGGCGTGGCACGTGGGTGCGATGGCGTGTGTGGTACACGCGCGAACGGAGGAGGCGTGTACTGGCGCGTGGATCTGACGCGAGAAACTTCTAGGGGCGCGTGGAGCGTCGTATGGAGGATATGGGACTTGTTCTGGAATCACCGAGATGAAAGCTATCGATCGGTGGCCTTGGAGAAGTGATCGGACCACCGTGGCGGCTGGTGGCGGAAGGGCAGTGGCGGAATTGCCAAAAATTTGGGCGGCGCGTGGAAGCTTCGATGGGGCTGTGTGCGGCGGCTCTGGGACGGTTGTCTTCCGGGTTTTCAAGCGGTATAGTGATACATTGAAAACCTCGAGGAGAAGATAGAGAACCGTGAGGAGCAGAGAGAATGATTCGCCGGATAACACTGGCGGCGCCGGAAAACGTCAAAGACGTTTATTGGAGGCCACAGAAAGGTGGCTTTGATACCATGTTAAAATATGCTCTGATACCATGTTAAATATATTAAATAATATATTAGAAGCGGAAGAAAGAGAGAGAAGAGAGAGAGAGCGAAAGCATACAATGGACTACATTGTATTGACTCTAATTATAATAATGAATACAGAAGCCTCTATTTATAGAGAGGCAAGTAACCTAATAGATTAAGGAAAGGAAAACCTAGTAGAATAAGAAAAAGTAAATCTAGTAGACTAATAATACCTAAAGAAGTAAATAATAAGTAATATTCTTAACATCTTCTTAACAGTACAAGATCGAGGATGCAGTGCTTCTATGTGTGCGTTAGTTTTGTTATATATATATATATAAGAGGATGTTGTATTTACATGTTTTTGTTTGATCAATTGTTTTCGGCCGTACGTTATATTCTTCTTCTTGGTTGGTCCACTCGTGCTCGATCTATAATAATGCTTTTGATGGATGCAATAGAAAAAGGTTGCTATAATTAGATCGCTGTGGATATATCATGTATGCTATATATAATTAGACGGATGCTTAATTACCCTTTTGATTAAGGCAGACTACTTCTTTAATTACATCCAGAAGGTTAAGGTGATTAATTAAACATGTTTTTAATATAATGGAGAAGCCTAATTACTTAGCGGTAAACATGAAAATTATCTTCCGATTGTAGGGGCCACATAAGAGATTAATGGCTGAAACCACTCGCACGTATATTTTCAAAAACCATAATTAGATGGACTAAGATCCTCTCGAATTAGAGGGAATCTCAAATTTTCTCCAATTGAAAATTTGGACCGTTCATTTTCATTCAATGGTACAAATTTGTTAACTAAAATAAATTATTAAAATATTATTTATATTTAAAAAATAAATCAAAATGAAAATAATAAAAAAAAATTAAAAAAAAAATTAAAAAACATATTGGGTGGCCAGCCACCACCTAGGGTGGCTATGTTTTTAAATTTTATTATTATTTTCATTTTGATTTATTTTTTAAATATAAATAATTATTTTTAGTGGACAAATCTAAACTGTTTGATGAAAATGAACGGTCCAAATCTTCAATTGGAGAAAATTTTGAGAACTCCTCTAATTCGAGGGGATCCAAGTCCTAATTAGATGCACCTCCGCTACCTATATATGTATTTTGTAAATCTTACCTTTCTATTTTTATAAGCTTTAGATTAGGACTATAAAAAATTAGTCTGCAGATGCAAGATTAGTTTTTGATGATGTAAAGTGAAGTCCACCGCATCCATGGTGAAAATCATAATCAAAGAATTAGATCGATCGATGTGGCGTACTATTCAAGTCTTCACTGTCAAGTAAGATAAAAGGAAAACAAACAAACCACCACATTCAAAGCGAATCCCCTACGATGGCCGCTACTTTGGAGTTGGGAATCAAAGCCATATATGATATGTTGGAGCGTTTTCAAGTACAAGAATTTGCTACCCAATGATTTTCTTGATAATCAAGCTGTGAAGGACTTCTTGTACTGTAATGAGGTTCTTGTAAAACAAAAATAATGTCCGAGGGTCTTCAGTTGAGGCCGAAGACTCTCTGATACTTAAGTTACTAGTGTCTTTATTTTTTAGTAAAAATAAAAATAAAAATTCGCCTCTAATTACCCATACCTCTATGTGTAATTAAAAAGATATGAGAGAGAGGCGTGCGTGCGAGAGGAAGAGAGATCCTCTGGAAAGAGAGGAGGTGTGAGAGAGAGACTTTAGGGAGGGATAAAAAAAAGATCCCCTTCTCTTTATTTCTCTTATTTAAAAGTAATGTATACATATGTCATTAATTTAGTGAGTGATGTCATGTTTATCAGTTTATAAGCAAGTGTAAAATCAAATGGGCCCATTAGAACATATTTTATACCCCAACATAATATATACGAGAAGCTAGACAGAATCCTTAACAGGAAATGCATCGAAAAATTAGAAAAAAGTAGAAAGGACATTAATTAATTAATTATAAGGAAAAAGGTGATTCCTAATGATAAGTAAAAGTTCATCCTTATTTATTTGGTCACTAGTTCAAATTTTTTATTTCCCTTCCCTTAGGTGAATATATAAAAATAAAAAATAAATAAATAAAAGTCTTAGACCAATTAACTTCTATGAATAAAAAATAAAATAAATGCCCATTTCAAAAAAAGCAATGCCACAAATGAATCCTATATATATATATATATATATATATATAGTATCATAAAGCACATACAGACAATACAGTACATGTGCTTAACGTACAAGACACACTATCCGGTCAAGATAAGTTGGAATAATCTGATCACCATAACTACTTTGGAGTTGGGACCCTAGTTTTTTTTCTTTTTCTTCTTCTTGAATAAGTAAGTTGTTATTTCCCCGAAAAAGAAGTTGGCCATACTAGGTTACCGGCCGGCCGGCCAGATTAAGATCAACATGTTTAACTCCAAATTTAAAGGAATATCAATCTGCAGTACGATCTCTAATAATATATATCCTATTCTCTGAACAATATTGTTGGGTTTTATTTGTATTATATTCTGTCGCATGATGCGAGATTCCCACATTCAAAGCCTTACGAGAAGACAGAATCCATAACAGGAAATGCATCGAAAAATTAGTAGAAAGGACGTTAAGGAAAAAGGTCATTCCTAGTGATCAGTAAAAGTTCATCCTTATCTATTTGGTCAAGGGTCCTAAATGTTTGGATCACTTTGCAGGTGCTACGTACATTTATATGATACGATGTCTTCTACAATTAGATTAACCAATATTATGTACATCGTATCATCAACAGGCTTTTAGTTATAAAATATTAATTAAATTATGTATTTTTTATTAACTTTAAAAATAAGTACCGTTGATTTCACATGATGATATCAAGGTCAAAAGGTTCAAGTTCAAATTATATCATTGTCATTCATTTTTCATTTCAATTAGAATATTTGATATAACATGTTGCACTTAACTGATTAAAAAATAGTTTGACCTCACATGTAAGAAAAATATAAAAAAAATATTAAAGCAACCAATTAAGTGGTTAATTAATAAGAGTAATACTATGTATTATATATGTATATACCACACCACTATCTCACAACTATCTCATCATACTATGTGACATTGCAAATTTACTAATTTTTTTTTTCTCTTCTTTTAACAAATAAGAGATCTAAGATCGAAATATATAGTAGTGGGATAGTGATGTACTCATTTAACAATATATATATATACTCTGAAATTTTCTCTGATTACATGCTCAATCCTTATTCCATTTTCTTAGCGTGCGTACTCATCCTTTTAAATGCATATAGTTAACGTATCAATTTTTTTTTTTTTTCCTTTTCCTGTTCTCTTGGAGAAGAACACAACATAAAGGATTTTAATTTTAAAAAATGTACGATCTTGTCGTTTACGTTTAGAGTTCTTAATTAGTGTGATTGAAGAAAAAGTACTTGATTTAATTAATAACACGAAAATTAACCCACAAGATCAGAACATATATATATCAACTTGCACTGGATCACATAATGAGACGTTTCAGACACATGCAAGGTATTTTTCCCTTTCTTTTTTTTTTTTGTTGTCTTTCTGTGGGATCGAGAGCTATGGACCTTAACTTGAAGATAAGTTGGAATAATAAATTGCATGTGTAGGGAAACAGATCGTACGTAGGGATCTCTGTCTATATAAACCCGAGGCTTTCAATGCTTGAAAATCACACCAGAATAGAGTCTTAAAAAACCTAGCTAGCTGTATACGGTACGTAGTTGCCTGCACATTTTGAGACCATGGCTCAAGCATGTGCAGTGAAGGGCGCCAAATGCACGGTGCTTAATGAAGAAAAGTTGAAGCAAGTTTTCAAGGAACACGATAAGAATAATGATGGTCTCCTCAGCAAGGCAGAGCTAAAGACTGCCTTCAACAGCCTCGGCTCTATTATCCCCAGCATTCCGGCCTTCATTGGGCTCTTCCTTGCAGATTCCAATGGAGACGGATTCGTAGGTGAGGATGAGCTCAACGCTCTAGCCAAGTTTGCTTCCAAAGTGGGATATACCGTTAAGTAGAAATCCCTACGCACCTACTTATATATAATAAAGGTCTAAATTATTAATATGTAATAATTATAATAATAAAGGTGCTATGTAATTGCAAGTCTCTCGTTCTTCTACCCTTCATCTACGTTGAACCGAGAAGTACTGGATAGTCCTTTGGCAATGTTAAATGGCATCGTTAATTGTACGTACGTGTTATTTCTTGCTTTCTTTTTCTTTAATTTTCTTCTTTTTGCATGTGCACAGACAGGGATGGAACTAGATAGGATTTCAGATGTGGGGAGATCATGAAGTTATATATATATATATACAGGATAAAAATTTGACTTAAAAAGAATTATATGACTATTTAAAAAAAAAATTAAAAAACAAATGGGAAACATTTTGAGGCATAAATCTTCAAAGCAGGCAAAACCCGCATATGGCTGAACAAACTCAAAGTCTTAGACCAATATTTAACTCTATGAATGAATCATAAATAATATAAATGCCCACTTCAAAAAAAATCAATACCACAAATGAAACCTATATATATATAGTATCATAAAGCACATACAGTAGCATGCTTAAGACACATGTACTATCCGGTCAAGATAAGTTGGAATAATCTGATCCCCATAATAAAAAATGGTCTTTAACGAAAGACGAAGCATCTATATAATCCCCATGCTTGAACACTCTCAAAATCATACCAGTAAAAGTCTCTGAACCTGTTTAAGGTCATTGTGAGTTCCCATATACCCAGCTACCTTTTTGATAACATGGTTCGTATTTCTATGGTTAAGAAAATACCCCCCACTGAAGAGGTGTTACGGGAAATCTTCAAAAAATACGCTAATGGCGACGGCTGTCTCAGCAAGGCAGAGCTAAAGGACGCCTTCCGACACCTCGGCTCTCGTATGCCCGGCTGGAGAGCCAGCCGTGGCCTCCACCATGCTGATGTCAACGGAGACGGATTTGTCAGCGAGGAGGAGCTGAGCGAGCTCGTGAAATACGCTAAGAAACATGGATATTCCGTTTAGTAAATAATAATCTATATATATGTACGTACACTTAATTATATAATAGCATATAGTGTCAGCTGATCATATATCATGTTAATTACTCCATATATGTTTCAGCTTCTTCTATGATGTAGAACCGAAAAGATGGCCTGCTCCTTTTGTACAAGATCGAGGAGGCGGTGCTTGTATGTGTGCGTTAGTTTTGTTATATATATATATATATATATATATATATATATATATATAAGAGGATGTTGTATTTACATGTTTTTGTTTGATCACTTGTTTTCAGCCGTACGTTATATTCTTCTTCTTGGTTGGTCCAGTACTCGTGCTCGATCTATAATAATGCTTTTGATTGATGCAATAGAAAAAGGCTGCTATAATAAGATCGCTGTGGATATATCATATACGCTATATATAATTAGACGAATGCTTAATTACCCTTTTGATTAAGGTAGACTACTTCTTTAATTTAATTACATCCAGAAGGTTAAGGTGATTAATTAAACATGTTTTTAATATAATGGAGAAGCCTAATTACTTAGCGGTGAACATGAAAATTATCTTCCAATTGTAGGGGCCACATAAGAGATTAATGGTTGAAACCACTTGCGCGCGTATATTTTTAAAAACTATAATTAGATGGATTAGGATCCCCTCGAATTAGAGTTAATCTCAAATTTTCTCCAATTAGAGATATGGATCGTTCATTTTCATTCAACGGTCCAAATTTGTTAACTAAAATAAATGATTAAAATATTATTTATATTTAAAAAATAAATC
>NC_081546.1:1308399-1353236 GCF_901000735.1 Corylus avellana
ACTCCATATGTTTTTAATTTTTTTTATTATTTTCATTTTGATTTATTTTTTAAATATAAATAATATTTGAATAATTATTTTTAGTGGACAAATCTAGACCATTGGATAAAAATGAATGGTCCAGATCTTCAATCGGAGAAAATTTGAGATCCCCTCTAATTCGAGGGGATCCTATCCTAATTAGATGCACCTATATATATATATATATATATATATATATATATATATGGTGTATTTCGTAAATCTTACGCACCTTTCTATCTATGTGGCGTACTATTCAAGTCTTCACTGTCAAGAAAGATAAAAGGAAAACAAACAAACAAACTACCACATTCAAAGCGAATCCCCTACAATGGCCACTACTTTGGAGTTGGGAATCAAAGCCATATATGAAATGTTGGAGCATTTTTAAGTACAAGAATTTGTTATCCAGTAATTTTCTTGTGGCCAAGCTGTGGAGGACTTTTTGTACTGTAATGAGGTCCCTGTAAAACAAAAATAATGTCAGAAAATCTTCGGTTGAGGTCAAAGACTTTTCGATACTTAAGTTACTAGTGTCTTTATTTTTTAGTAAAAAAGGATAATAAAAATTCGTCTCTAATTACTCATAAGTCTATGTATACGTAATTAAAAGAGATATAAGAGAGACAAGCGTGTGTATGAGAGGAAGAGAGATCCTCCGGACAGAGAGGAGGCATGAGAGAGAGACTCTAGAGAGGGATTAAAAAAAAAATTCCCTTCTTCTTATTTCTCTTATTTAAAAGTGATGTGTACATATGTCATTAAGTTAGTGGGTGGTGACATGTTTGTAAATAAGTGTAAAATAAATTGGGCCCATTAGAAGATATTTTCGCCCCCAACAGGTTAGACAGAATCCTTAAGAGGAAATGCATCGACAAATTAGAAAAAAGTAGAAAGGACATTAATTAATTATAAGGAAAAAAGTGATTCCTAATGATAAGTAAAAGTTCATCCTTATCTATTTTGGTCAAGGGTCCTAAATGTTTGGACCAGTTTGCAGATGCTACATTTATATGATGCGATATGTGTTTTAGCGATTAGATTATTATTATTATTATTATTTAATTTTTTATCAACTTTCAAAATAAGTAATGATCTAATATAATATTAAAGCTAAATTTTTTATTTTTATTTTTGTAAGAAAAGCTAAAATTTTTTAGTAAGAACTATGTCTTTCTTATTCATTTTTCATTCCAATTAAAATATTTAGCATAGTGTGTAAAAGGATAGTTTAAGCGTGAAAATATAATTAGAATAGTAATTAAAGATTACGCAACATGTTTAAAATCATACGTTTTCATTTATTTATTTTTTTTTTAAAAAAAAAAATGCATTCTCTTGCGTATTTGCATGTGTGAAAACAGTACAATCTTTTTATGTTTTTTAATTGCACTCCAAATGAAACAATTTTTGCTATTTTGTTTAAGAATGCTTGCTTAATTATTAGCATAAGAAATACAAGCCGAACACACTCTAATTAAGTCTTAGACCAATTAGTCTCTAAGGAATAGCATAATCGACTGTGAACTACTCTCATAAATCGAAGGTCACAAGTTCGTATTTTCTTTCTCATTTTTCTTGTGAGAACATGTCAAAAAAAAAAAAAAAAAAATCTTAGACCAATTAACTTCTATGAATAAAAAATAAAATAAATGCCCATTTCAAAAAAAAAAAAAGCAATGCCACAAATGAAACCTATATATATATATATATAGTATCATAAAGCACATACAGACTATACAGTACATGTGCTTAACGTACAAGACACACTATCCGGTCAACATAAGTAGGAATAATCTGATCCCCATAATAAAAAAATGGCCTTTAACCAAAGACTAAGCTTCTATATAATCCCCATGCATGCTTGAATACCCTAAAATCATACCGGCCGGTAAAAAGGCTCTAAGCACCTGTACGTTTAAGGTCATAATTGTGAGTTGCCACCCATGGTTCGTATTTTCAAGCAAGTGCCCCCCACTGAAGAAGTGTTACGGGATATCTTAAAAAAATATGATGCTAATGGCGACGGCCGTCTCAGCAGGGCAGAGCTAACCGAAGCCTTCCGGTACCTCGGCTCTCATAACCCCAGCTGGAGAGCCGGCCGGAGCCTTCGCCATGCCGACGCCAACGGAGACGGATTCGTCAGCGAGGAGGAGCTGAGCGAGTTCGTGAAATACGCTAGGAAACATGGATATGCCGTTTAGTAAATACTATATATATATATATATCATGTAACTCCAAGTTTCAGCTTCTTCTATGATATTGTAGAACCAATTAAAAAGGCGGCCTGCTCCTTCCTTATGCACAAGATCGAGGATGCAGTGCTTGTATGTGTTAGCTAGTTTTGTTATATATATATATATATATAAAAGGATGTTGTATTTACATGTTTTTGGCTCCACTCGTGCTCGATCTATAATGCTTTAAATTTGATGGATGCATTACAAAAAGGTTGCATTGTTAATCTATTCAAGCTTGAAATTGCTGTGGAAATTTACTCACCTTGATTAAGGTAGACTACTTGTTTACATCCACTATCCAGAAGGTAATTAAGGTAAGTAAACATATATGTTTTGCATATAATGGGGAAGCCTAGCTAATTAATTAGCGGTGAACATGAAAATTATCTTCCGATTGCAGGGGCCACATAAGAGATTAATTCATGGCTGAAACCACTTGCGTATATATATATATATATTTAAAAAAGACCATAATTAGTCTCCACATGCAAGATTAGTTTTTGATGATGTATTTCGTATATAAAGTTATACTGAAGTCCACCGCATCCATGATGAAAAATCATATGGGAAGAATTAGATCGATGATGCGGCGGACTACTATTCAAGTGATCTTGACTGTCAACTAATTAGATAATTAAAAGGAAAACAAAAAAATTCACCACATTCAAAGCGAATACCCTACAATGGCCACTACTTTGGAGTTGGGACCCTAGTTTTTTTCTTTTTCTTTTTCTTGAATAAGTAAGTTGTTATTTCCCCGAAAAAAGAAGTTGGCCATACTAGGTTACCGGCCGGCCGGCCAGATTAAGATCAACATGTTTAACTCCAAATTTAAAGGAATATCAATCTGCAGTACGATCTCTAATAATATATATCCTATTCTCCCAACAATATTGTTGGGTTTTATTTGTATTATATTCTGTCGCATGATGCGAGATTCCCACATTCAAAGCCTTACGAGAAGACAGAATCCATAACAGGAAATGCATCGAAAAATTAGTAGAAAGGACGTTAAGGAAAAAGGTGATTCCTAGTGATCAGTAAAAGTTCATCCTTATCTATTTGCTCAAGGGTCCTAAATGTTTGGACCACTTTGCAGATGCTATATGATGTCTTTTTTAGTTAGATTTACCAATATGTACATCGTATTATCTTACTGCTAAAATATTAATTAAATTATATATTTTTTATTACCTTTAAAAATAAGTATGGTTGATGATATATATGGGATCCGGAGAGGACTCTAGTTAATGGTCAGGGGGGCCATCTTCATGCCACGTGTCCTATCTATTTAAATATAATAAAATATTTTTTTTATTTTAAAAATAAATAAATAATTAAAATTATATATATATATAGCCCTTGGGGCTGCCAAACCACCCCCAAGGGCCACCGTTTGGCTTGTTCGGTCACCCATTGGGGCTAGTTGGGGGTGGCTCCATGGCTCTTGGGGGTGGATTGGACCACTTCCAAGGGCAACCATTCGGCCTGGGGTGGCCGTTCGGGCCGGTTGGGGGTAGCTAAAACCAGCCCCATGGCCCTTGGGGGTAGATCGGCCACCTCCAAGGGCCAAACAAAATTTTATTTTATTTTATATGGTTATTGGGAGTGGTTGGACCACCCCCCATGGCCACTGTTTGGCCTAGGGGTGGCTAAACTCCTTGGAGCCGTTTGGGGGTCGCCGAAGCCACCCCCATGGCCCTTAGGGGTGGATTGGCCACTCCCAAGGGCCAAACCCATTTTTTTCAAAACCCATAAGAATGGCCAATCCACCCACAAGGGCCATGGGGGTGGCTTCAACCACCTCCAACCGGCCCCAAGGGGTGGCCAAACGGCCACCCCCAGGCCAAACGGTGGCCCTTGGGGGTGGTCCGGCCACCCCAAGGGCCATATAAAAAAAAATGCTTGGCCCTTGGGGGTGGATCGCGGTGGCCGATCCACCCCCAAAGGTCATGGGGGTGGCCGAACCAACCGGCCCCTCGGCCACCCCAAGCCAAACAATAGCCCTTGGGGGTGGTCCGGCCACCTCCAAGGGCCATATAAAAAATTAAAAAAAAAAAAAAAAAATTATTATATTATTTTAGTTTTTATTTATTTTTAAAATGAAAAATAATATTTATTATATTTAAATGGGTGAGACACGTGGCATGAGGATGGTCCTAAGATTTTTCCTAGGGTCATCTTGGTCATTAACTGGAGAGGATCCTTGTCCATCTATATCAAGGTCAAGAGGTTTAAGTTCAAATTATATCATTGTCATTCATTTTTCATTTCAATTAGAAAATTTTGTATAACATGTTGGACTTTACTGATTAAAAAATAGTTTAAAATATTAAAGCAATCAATTAAGTGGTTATTTAATAAGAGTAATACCATGTATTAATATTGTATATACTACACCACTATCTCACAATTATCTCATCATATTAATTATGTGACATTGCAAATTTACTAATTTTTCTTTTCTTTTCTTTTAACAAATACGAGATCTAAGAGTAGATTAACATAGTGAAATAGTAGTAGGATAGTAATGTACTCATTTAACAATATATAGGTTTGAATATATATATATATATATATGCTTCAATTCATACTCAGAAATTTTTTCTGATTACGTGCTCAATCCTTATTCCATTTTCTTAGCGTGCGTACTTACTCATCCTTTTGCATGCATATAACGTACCATTCGTGTTGGCATTCAATTTTTTTTTTTTTTTCCTTTTCCTGTTCTCTTGGAGAAGAACACAACATAAAGGATTTTAATTTGAAAAAATGTACGATCTTGTCGTTTACGTTTAGAGTTCTTAGTGTGATTGAAGAAAAAGTACTTGATTTAATTAATAACAAGAAAATTAACCCACAATGATTGTCTCCAATCCTCCTTCCACTAATAAAAGCTCCCAACAATGTCACTAATTAAGTACAATCCGAAGACAATTAGCCAACACCTTATTAATGCACTTTTTGTAGATCATATTACAGCAAGATATAAGCCTAAAGTCTTTCGTATGGGAAGGGTTAGGAGCCTTCAGAATCAAGGCTATGACAATATATATAATTAGCCTCGCTCTCTAAATAGCAACCTCTACGTACCCAATCCAAAAAAAGACTCCCAACCAACTATATGTATATATGTTCCAAGACTTCTTAAAGAAGTGGGCATTAAAACCATCTGGACTAGGAGTTCTTTTGCTCTAGCTTTAAAGAGAACAATACAAATTTAATTTCCTCCTCAAAGACGTCCTTTAACTCTTAACAATTCTGAAGCAAAAGGTAGTGATCGATCATGGTCACCTTAAAAAAAAAAAAAAAAAAAAAAAGAGAGAAGAAAAGAAAAGAAGACTTTTTTTGGCCATGCTAAGATCTCCATACTCAACAATAATAAGCTCCACCTGAATATGATAAGAATATAATTAAAGGGTCAGCCCTTGGGGTGGATTCGGCCACCCCAGCCACCCCCAAGGGCCAAATCTTTTTTTTCTTTTTTCTTTTTTTTTGGTGATTTGGCCCTTAGGGGTGGCCGGACCACCCGCCCCCAAGGGCCACCCCAAACCCCCAGCCCCAACTGGGGTGGTCCAGCCACCCCCAATGGAGTGGTCAACAACCCCTTAATTTGTTATTATTTTATTTTTTAATTAAATTTAAAATATATATAATCAAAATCTTTCTTCATTTTTTTTCTCATATTAAAAGCTTGTAAAAGTAAGTCAACTTTAAGATTCAATCTTGATCGTTGATTAAACTATAGCATACATGCTGTTATTAAAATAACATGTAAGCCCGATCCATAAAAAACTACTCATGTCTTAATGCATAAGGAATACAACTATACATACCGCACTCACTCATGCTAATTCATATAAAGTAATACTATTTTTTTTTTTACTCATTTGACATATTCAACATGTTGAGGACAAATGGGGGCTCATACTACTTACCCCGTGACAAGGACCCGAAAAAAATATCGGCCTACACGTGAGGAAGGGTGTTGAGAAATAGTAACACATTGCCTGTGAACAAGATTTTGAGCATGTTTATAAGGAATGAGCAACTATTTTTTATTGAATCGATTTTATGAGATAAGTTAGATCCACAAATTTTTTCATAAAGGACATTAAGGAAAAAAATGATTCCTATTCGGTCTTCACCTTTTTCCTCCTTATCTATTTCGCTAATGGGTGCTAAATGTTTGGACCACTTTGCAGATGCTACCATATTTATATGATGTGATGATTTGAACAAATTTTATTTATTTTTTCACACGCGATGTTTTTAACAATTAGGTTTATTCAATTTGTATATTTGAATTTCTTGTTTACTTTTCATTTGGATAAATTGTACTTCTCACATAATGTAGAAAAAAGAAAAGATATATAGTTCTACTTCTGTACTTCTTGAATTGCATCGATCCCAACTTTACCATCACTGGGCGTGCAATTATAATGAAAGTTTCAATGCTTTTATACTCAGAAAAGTTTTCGTGCAATTATTATTATTATTATTATTATTATTATTTTCCTCTTCCTGCTCTCTTGGGGAAAAACACAATATTGGTATACAAAACATGTATGTTAAAATATAAATCAAATAATTAAGTTAATTATGTTATATTAACTTAAATTTTAGAACAAATAATGATTATTTAATATGATATTAGAGCAAAAGTTTTGAATTTAAACATTATCTATGCCTTGGATCTTACCGTTAAGTAAGAAAGAGTTTAAGTTTAAACTCATACATGATGGGAGTATTAAAATATAAATTAAATAATTAAATTAATCTAATTTAACAAACTATAAAGAATTTTAATGAAAAAAAAAAAAAAGAAAAAAAAAAGAATGTACGATCTTGTCGTATATAAATTAAATAATTAAACGTACGTTTGGAATGGTTATTAGTATTAATAACACAAAAACCCAGAAGATCAGAAAATATCAAGTTGCACATGATCACATAATCAGACGCTTCAGACACAAGCAAGGTATCTTTCTTTTTTCGTGTTTTGGTGGGATCCCCGTTGGAATAAATTGCATGCATGCAACTGTAGGGAAACAGTAGTTACGACTTACAAGGTCTATATAAACAGGTTTTGAAAGCTTAAAAATCACACCATAAAAGACTGTATTATAGGTACGGCAGTTGCCACCGGCCGGCCATCTGATCCGCTAGTCCCGTTTGAGTCTTTGACAACATGGTTCGTGCGATATTTACGAGTAAGGGCATGCCAGGTATGCTTAATGAGGAGCAGTTGAGGGAAATTTTCAGGCAAAACGATGTCAATCGTGACGGTCTTCTGAGCAAGGCAGAGCTAAAGAGTGCCTTCAAAAGCCTCGGCGCCCTTATCCCTAGCCTTCGAGCCTTCCTCGGGCTCCGCCAAGCCGATGCCAACGGAGACGGTTACATCAATGAGGAGGAGCTCAACGGCCTCGTCAAATATGCTTCGCAATTGGGATATACCGTTAAGTAGAAATCCGTACGTACGTTCCTATGAATTACAATAATAAAGGTCGAGCGATCGATGTATATGTAATTAATAATAATATGTGTGCTATATATGTAATATTTGCAAGCTTCTGGTTCTTCTAGAACCGGGAAGAGGCTAGCTAGCTAGTGCTTTGGCAATGTTATCGACTACTTAAATCGCAGATCGATCGGTTGTATGTGTTATTAATTTCGTGCTTTCTTTTCTTTTCGTTGTCTCATGCATGTCTACTGATTGTACGTGAAGGTCACCTAACACTTTTGTTTTTCTTTTGTTTTGTTTTTTTTTTTTTTTTGGGCCATGCTGAGATCTCCATACTCAACAATAATAACCTCCATCTGAATATGACAAGAATATAATTAAAGGGTCGAGCAGAGAAGTTGCCTCTAAATAATCTCTAAATTTCCTTTAATTAGCCCGAGCCACTCTACAATTAATCTCATAAAATTGTAATTTGTTCCAACTCTTAATTTGTCTAAGGAATACAGCTATACATACCACACCCGCTCATGCTAATTCGTATAAAGTAATACTATTTTTCATACTTATGCATTTGTCATATTTATGTTACACTGACTAACACATCGTTAGTCCACCAAATGGTTCGCGCATGTTGAAAAATGATAATTAATTAATATAATTAGATGTGTTGCACTTTTCAAGTCTTGACCGACAACTAAAATAAAAGGGAAAAAAAAATCATAAAAAATCACCTACTTTAATTATCAACTCAGGAGTTGGGTCCCTAGTTATTCCCCGAAAAAGGAGTTGGCCACTAGCTTAATTAGGATCAACATGTTCACTCCAAATTTGAAGGAATATCTAAGACTACACTCCATAATAACCTATTCTCCGACCTGCCAATTAACATGAAGAATAATAAAGAAAAAAGCAATAAATTAAAGTTGATCTTTTCAACCCAATATTGTTGGTTTTGTACTTTATTCTCTCAAAATTCCCATGATCCAAAGTCTATGCGAGAAGACAGAATCCTTAACCGGAAAAGCATCGAAAAATTAGAAGTGGAAAGGCCGTTAAGGAAAAAGGTTATTCCTAGTCAGTCTTCAACTTTTCGTTCCTCCTTATCTATTTGGCTAATGGGTGCTAAATGTTTGGACCTCCTTGCAGATGCTACATTTATATGATGTGATGCCTTGAACAATTTTTTTTTTTTCTTCTTCAATTCCTACGAGATGTTTTAAACAATTAGATTTATTCAATTTGTATATTTGAATTTCTTGTTTACTTTTCATTTGGATAAATTGTACTTCTCACATAATATTGAAGAAAAAAGATAGAAACGATAGTTCTACTTAATTACTTTATACTCTTCTTGAATTGTATCCCAACTTTTCCATCGCTGGGCGTACAATAATTAAAGTTTCAATATTATACTCCCAAAAAATTTCGTACGTACGTGCTCAATCCTTTTTTTATTTTTCTTAATTAGCCCACGTACTCACCCTTGTGCATGCATATATATAACGAATCACGCGTATTTGCATTGATCAACTTTCTTTTTTTCTTTTTTCTTTTTTTTCATTTCCTGTTCTCTTGGGGAAGAACACAACTTTAGAGACAAAATATGTCAAATGATAAATTAATATTTTTTATTATCTTAAATTTTTAGGGTAAGTGATGATTTACCATGATGTTAGAGCAAATTAAAGTTTTGAATTTGAATTTTGTCTCTATCATTCACTTCCTATATAGTAATTTAACAAAATCATAAAAGATTTTAATAGGGAAAAAAATGTACGATCTTAATTGTCATATACGTTTGGAGTAGTTATATATTAGTAAGACTGATCATGAACAAAAACTTAATTCAAGAACAGAAAAACCCACAAGATCAGAACGTATCAAGTTGCACATGATCTCATAATATCCTAGCTAGCTAGGTATAATTCCCGTAATGGTATTTTATTTTTCTTGTCTTTTGGTGGGATCCCTGGCCTGAAGATAAGTTGGAATAAATAAATTGCATGGGTACGTAGGCAATTAAACAGATACCCATTTTGATAAGATGAGTCGTGAGACGACTCAGAGTCAGAGTAAAGGCGTCCCAGATGGTTTGCTTACTGAGAAACAGATAAAGGAAATTTTCAAGGAACACGATGTGATGTGAATCATGATGGTTTGCTCAGCAAGTGATATCGCAGATCACTTGTGCTCATATCTTATGTGTTATTTCTGGATCTGGATCCCATACCATTTATGGAAAAATTGGAAATTCTTTAATTGTGCATCTTTGCCGTCCATTTTCATCCAACAGCCTACACTACTATGTTATGTGTCCCACTCAAATTTAAATAATAAAATACTAATTAAATTTAAAATAATAATAATAATAAAATTAAAATTAAAATCAAATAATTAAAAAACTGGAATAGTCGGCCACTCCAACTGAGCCATGGGGGTGGCAAGAGCCGGTTGGGGGTGGCCGAAGCCACCCCATGGCCCAGGGATGGTTCGGTCACCTTCTAGGGCCAAACCTAAAATATGGTGGCCGGTCACCCATGGCCACGGGATGGTTCGGACACCCTTGGGGCCATGGATACCTATTAGATATAGAGAGTATTTCCAGCTATTAATTAGTGCATTAGTCATTATGGATACCAATAGCATTATATTATCATTGCTTTTACTCCCTTCTTTCTAAGATTCATGGATCAGAGTCTAAAGAACGAAAAGATCTAAAGGGGGCAGGCGAGGGTTTGGGAAATACCATCGAAAGAGAACAGGGTGGATGGAGCAAGTTCCTCCATTATTTTTCAAGTGGGATCAATCAATATAAAAATATGCGTGGATTGAAGTAGTCTATTGTTTCTTGCCAAGCATCGGGCAATAGTTTTTCACTTTTGAATAATTATTCGAAATCCAATATGAGGAAGGATAAGATCCACGAGTGACGATATTAGGGCGACAACACACCTACACTATTATTATTTTTTATTTAATTATTTCACTAATTATAATGTATTACCTCTTTTTTTTTTTTTTTTTTAAATGTCCACACAAAAGAATGTATTACCTCTCTTTCAAAGTGACTTTTGAATCGAATCGGCCTCCAATTGGCACCTACACTTGCTTCCAACTTTAGAATCCAAATATTCCTTTGGCCAAACCATTAATATTGTTATTCTTTTGGTCACCTTGGCTCATACCCACACCATACAAACAAATATAATTAATGCAGTTACTTTCCGCGCTGCTCAAAAAAAAAAAAAAATCTAAAGTTAATAAAAAAAAAATGTAGTTTTTATTATTTAAATTAATATTTTAACAATTTTGTCATATGTAAATTCAAACTTTCCTTTAATAAGTACAACCACGCATATATATTTCGGGCTTACAACCCATATGAAGCCCACTGATACATAACACTCCATCATGAATAGTTAGACCCACATGAAGTCCACAAAACAAAGACAAACTCTATTTAACTCATTGCCTCTAGCACTTCCGCTTGTATCATAGCGCTTTAGAGTACTCTTGACCTGTTTGACAAAATGCCTCTTTACGTGCCTAAAGCTGTACATATGGGCATAACTGAAGAGCAGTTGAAATCCATTTTCAAACAACAAGATGCCAACGGCGTTGGTCGCCTTAGCAAGGAAGAGCTAAAGAAAGCTTTTCAACAATTCCCCTTCTCCCCCTCCCAGCTTTGAATAAAAAAATTTAAAAAAATGAAAGAAAAACAACTCGGTTCATGCATACTCGGATTGAGAGCTCTCCGTGCCGTCCACCATGTGGATGTCGACAGAGATGGATCCATTGGCACAGAGGAGCTGGAAGAAGTTGTGACATACGTACGCTCTTACTCTTGGATATAGCATCTAGGGTTTCTCTCAAACCTCTAATTAGAATAAGGTTTCTACCATGAGTAGTACTGTTTGTGTGCGAGTGTTGGCTTCCTTATTCAGCTGGGCAACAAGATAGACGACTAGTGCCTATTTTATGTTAATTTACTTAATAAATCATTTCAGCAGCCCTTGTTTCCATACTTGTTCCTGCTCAACATAATTATTGTGCCTATATATTATAATCTGTTCCGATAATCTTAAAAGAGTTGCCAAATTGCCAATAAAGTTTCATACCTTGACATTTGACAACGCCATAAAGTTGGTGCACCATCTAAATGCCGTAGAGATTCCGATGGGATTGATTCCAATTTCTTTTTTTTCTTTTTTTTTTTACCAAAATGCAGCCAATTAATCTGGCCCCTTAAAGAGAAAGGGCTCAAATGAAATTTACTTGTCTAAATAGGTAAACCCAGCACAAATTTTGAATTGTCCGAACACTTGTTCGGGTTTACAAATTTTGAATTGTCCGAACACTTGTTTTGAACAAGTAAATCCCATTGGCCCATTTCGATCCCAATTATCCAATCAATTTGTTTCTCACATATAAAAGAGCTAATGACAGCAAGACGAGCATTTGCTCAATATTTGGAATCGATCTGCTCTCAAAATTATTTTCATTTTTCTTTTATTGGTCTGATTTCTCCTCGTACCGTGTTATTGAGAATTATGAGATGTCGGATGTTTGGGCCAAACATGGAAGAGGCCCATCAAAAGTTTGTTAAGTAGTTTTTCCTACGTACACTTCAAGCCTAGCAGGCTTTGTATACTTGTCATTACGCTCATCTTAAAGAGTAAAAATTTCTAAGTAGCTCACAAGGGTAGACATGTTAATTTCTAAGGTTGTCTGTCTCCAGATTCTATTCCTCAAAAGGTGACAGTTGCTTTGGAATCGGACTCTCTATCCTCATCCTTTGCCTTTTCTGTAATTTTTTATTTTTCTCCCTTTTCTCTTTTGATTCTTCCTGTTCTGGTTTGCTTTTATTCTAACACTTTTCCAAGCTATGAAAACAAAAACAAAATGATTCTGCTTCGAGACTAACGTACTCAAAAAAGACAAGTTGAACAAGCAATAGTAACATCAGTAGAAGAAATATTACAGTACAAAATTAAGATGAAAAAGAAGCCATAATAATCATCCCGTGGAAAAGGGAAAGAGAAAAAGGATCCTGTCATATACACATAACTGCAATCAACTATAAACTGGGTATCACCTAGCTATGAACGGATCAAGAGAAACTATTTTAAGAGAATTTTTACACCAGAACAAACTATGCCTAACTAGTTGGATTTCAACAGATGATTACGTATTGGATTGTTAGTAAATGGCAAGAGCAGACCACAAAACTGATTTTTTTTTTTGCTAATTTTAATGTATCCAGGCAGGGTACAGGAGTGACAGATCCAACTCCTCTACTGTAAATCTGCTATAGCTACTTTCTGGTTGCCAATTAAATAGCCAGCCAAGCAAAAATATGAACAAAGTGGGACTTCTGCCATCAGCATTGGTCACATATACCCTGCATCATTTGTCACCAAAATAATAATCAATCGATATGAGATACCCAAATGCAAAAACCTCGAATGAATGTGACTGTGTATCCGGTAAAGCCGCAGTGCAAAGTGCTAAAAGTTCACAGAAATTACTGTCTCAGGTCTACGATAGTTGTCTTAGGGGACTGCCAATCATGTTTCAATTCTACAAAATAAGAAGCCCCTTTCTCTGGAGTTTTGGTTTGTTCAATACTTGCTAGAAAAGTGTTTCCAAACATTACAAATTTTAGTTTGGTGAACTCTTTCAGAATAAATTTCTATGACAGAAGCTACAAGGTTGAAAAATCCATTGAAATGGTAGGTAGATATTCAGAAGAAAACCCAAAATTCTATCCTAGGAATTTGAGAAGCAAAGCAAAGCTCAGATCAGAATTTACCAGCATAATTCCATACAGGCACTTGCAACACCAATCCCTCTCCACGTGGAGAGGGTTAATCAGTTAATGTGGCTGACCCCTTCAAACATGGAGTACAGGAGGCGGCAACTTCCAATAATTCCACGAATTGAAATCCTCCTGTAATATTCCACCAAATATTAGCGAGACCTGAAAATTTAAACACAATTTCTCTGCGGAGATGATGGGCCATGTAAAGTTTCTTAAGCTAACATCCGATTATTTGGGAATAAAGCTCAATTCAGTTGACATGGGCCGAGTAGAGGATGGTGCATGTAAAGTCATCCTGACTCAGTTGACAAGCTGCTCATTTGAAAGATAGAAAATTTAGGAACACAATGGAGTCAAAAAGTAGTAGAAGTACTTTCCACGTGAGGGAAAGATAAAAGAGCTCCTGAGCCAAGTTGCCTCTCAAAACAATGTGCTCAAGTACAAATTTCCAGTTGCAGGAAAAATGGGGTAGAGAAATACTGAGTTTGATGCCCGACTTATTAGCAATTGTTTTTGCAAAACAGCTCCTGAATAATCACCAGTTCAGAATAGAAAAGGGTTACAAACCAAACCTGCTCAGACGAGGTCATAGGTGGAAACATGTCATGCACAAGAGCATGAAGTGAACCATATGATCTTGTGTCAACACGGCGGTTTATAGCAACTGCACCCTGCAAACTTTATATATTAGAAAGATTGGTGTAACAATTTTAGAGGCATTAGATTACTATTTTTGAACCATGATGGGCTTAAATTACCTTCGGATTAATAATAAAAACTTTTCCTTTCGGGATTCCAACCTTAAGGTAGCTAAATTCATCAGTATCTCTGTTTCCAAAACCAGCATAGAATGGATTGCAATCAGAAGGAAACAATGCCCTGATATCCTGGAGAATTGGAGAATAAAAAAGCATTAAATGCCTCCTGTTTCAAGTGAAATGGTACTAGATAATTAATCAAGAATTCAATAGATGATCCCTCCCTCCTATTTGAAGGGTACACATGGGGTCGCAAACCCCGAGTATACATTAAAATAAGAGAAAAATATTATAACACAGATTCTAGAAGCATGTTATCAGAAATTTTAAGCTAAAGGATTCCCTGAGACGGATCACCCAAAAAAAAAAAAAAAAAAAATCATTTAAAAAGCCTACTTTGCAAATTTCATAGTATTATCATTCACAACTACACTCTTTGAAGGGTGGAGGTGTATATAGCTGATGAAAAGGCAAAATATTATCAGAAATTTTAGAAATTTTAAGCCATAGGACGTCATGAGATAAATCTGCAACGAACATCATTTAAAAGAATACTTCATAACTCTTTTTTTTTTTTTATAAGAATACTTCATAACTCTGATAGTATTATCATTTCAAAGTACGAACTATATCCTTATGGCCAGGTTTAATGTGGATGTAAAGAAAGAGTTGCCTATACATCATGCTCTTCCTTTCCACGACATGCATTTGAAGCCCATCACATGATTCACAGAACCTAGGTTTTCTTACCTTAACAATGTTTCTACTAAAATGATTTCATGAACTTAAAAAGTCTTATAAACACCCCTGAAAGTTTATCAGTATATTGTCTTTCAGATAGTTTTTGTGTTTAACCAAAAATAATGAAATGGGTCTTTTACTGAGAGTCTAGAAACTCCTTGCCTTTTTTTTTGGATGAATTAGAATCTCCTTGCTTAAACAAGTAAAAACTGCAAAGAAATTAAAAAACTCTTTTCTGGGCATAGTGAATTAATTTGAAATTTTACAAGACACAATGCACTCAATTTATATTTTACACACAACACATTTAAAAATAATTTACTAGCAGTACTAATCTCAGGATATGAATGGATTACATAACAACAGAATTATCAGGATGGAGAAGTTGCACATGTCAAAATAAATAAGTCAATGGCAGGGAAGCAACCTCTAAGCATGAGATCTTGAATTCATGAGGAGCCCTCCTGATTACTGAGAAAACAGATAGAATGCCTCAGATCACACATTAAAAATTAGAAAAAAATAATAATTAACATGGCATATGAAAACAATTAACATGATAGGGAAAGAGATATTTGCTATGTGTTACTTATCAAAAAAAAAAAAGGATATTCGCTATGTGTAAGCTACAAAGGCATCCTACTTAGAGGATAATAATTTAAAGTTTGTCCATTAACATGTTACATAACAAGAAAGTATCCAACCCCGCTTATCTTTAAGGAAGCTCATAGTGAAAGTTATATTACCAGGATTAGTGCAGGGCTCACCAACAGACAGACAGACAAGATGCTTGATAATTAATCAACATAAATTGAAAATAAAAGCAATCCCTGCAAAATGTCCTCAAAAACAGAAAATTGCATATGCCACCAGTTACCTTCTCGATATAGAGAAGGAAAAAGTCCATCGGGAGAAATAACAACAGGCCCATCTGGTAAAGCCTTCCCATCCTGCACGTATGAAAACAAGCAAATAAACATAAAGTTTAGGCTTTCTTGATTTGAATGTTTCAACCTCAATACAGATTTAGGCCTCAATTGCTGTATGCATCACCTGCTTAAGGTTGAATAGAAATTGTCTAGTGTGATAAGCCTGAGAAATTGCACGTGCACTAAGAAAAAGCAATTGATACCCGTTTTCCTGCAAAACACAGAAAAGAAGGGGAAATTTTGGTTCTCTATACAACTATAATGTTGTCCGACATTACCACAATGTAACAAACCAACAGAAACTGTGTGCCTTCTGATTATCCAACAACAACAAAAACAAAGAACCAAACCCAAATCAAACCAAAACAAAGTTAAATCACCACTTGTCTAAAAAGCTTAAGCTGATAGGAAGAGTTAATCACTTAATCAATACTTAAACACTACACGTGGAATATTTAATTTAAATAGGGGGTGAGTTGATGGAGTCAAGGTTCGATCCCAAGACCTTTAACTCTGATACCATGTTAAATCACCACTTGTCCTAAAAGCTTAAGCTGATAAGAAGAGGTAAATTTAATCATTTAATCAATATTTAAACAAACAAAACATAAAACAATCTATGCATTTATGAACTCCAAAAGGTGAAAACGTGACAAAAAAAAATGATTCCTAGCCAGTAACATGAACTGCATTTTGTAGGATTGTGAAAATCGTAGACTGAATAGCTTAGTGGGTAAGATCATTTTATAGAAGATAACTTGAATTGCATTTGCAGGATGATGAAAACACAGACTCAATAGTTTGGTGGGCTAAAGATGGGCCTCCAAATTTTAGTTTGTGGAGCCAAGCCCACCAGGGTTTCCCTCATGCACAATGAGTTATGAGTGCAATGTGAAAAATGTCCTTCAATCAGAAAACAATTTGAATATGGTATGCAACAAACCTTAATGGCCGAAAATAAATGAGCAACGCCTGTTTGTGACCAATCGATCCCAACCAAAGGCATGAACTGACCTAGAACATCCGATCTGTAATAACAATGCAAAAAAAGAGGAATTAGATACGTCATGGATAAACCCAGCCTTCAGTAAAGTGAGCCTTGAAACAGAACCAAGTCATGGAAGTAACCTATTGGAAGACTTTTCAACAGCAAAGAGTTTTTTTTTTTTTACGCAATGCTAATTTTAAAAAACAAAGTGAGCAGAGTAAAATTAGGAACATCAAGGACAGTTTGAGATAGAAAATATTAAGTAATAAATATTCATATTACCCAGCTCTGAAGAAGTTCAACAAAAGAGTGGTCAATTCATAAACCAGCTAATGCTAAAGCCACATGCATTATAAAGAAGCGACCAAAATGTACACAGAACACTGGGGGGTGAAGAAGTAGAAGGCAGCCCACGTTCATAACACAAAGAGTTGGGGAAAAAAATTTCACCTTCACCTCTCATCACTTTCTGTTCTTGTATGTTTCCTTTACTCATACTGGAATTTACCACCATTATGCATTTAATGTAAACAAGCTCAAATCTATATATCTACCTTGCATCCAAGCACAAATCCATAGGATATCCTACAGAGAGGCAGACAAAAACTAGTATAGCAATATAGAAGATAAAAAATTCTCAAGAAAAAAACACATAAGAATATCTGCCACCATCTTTTCTACCTATTTGTAACAACCCACGATTTATACATTAATCAGTCAACAGTGTTTTAAATTATGATACTTCTTTTTAAGGTTAAGTTACAAAAGCACCCAGCAGGTCTTAAACTCACGGCCTCACAGTCCGCCACATTATTATGAGAGGAGCAGGTGCTATTTGGGTTAGAGCTCACTGGCATTTGTTCAGTTAGGATACATATGATAAAATCCCAAAATACCTAGTTTCCACTGCTCTGTAAATGATATGAATTTATTTTGGGTTAAAGTTAAGTACCTTGCAGTTTTCTTAGCTCCTAAAATAATACTAGAATGCAAGAAATAGAACTGAACATTTAAAAATGAGTTATAAACTGTAACCATTTTCCAAAACAATGCACCAAGAAAAACTCTACCGCACTAAAGAGAGAGGATACCCTTACTTTGTAATTGTCCCATCCACGTCTGAGATTACTATACGAGTGTTCCATTTCCACAAATATATTCTCGCATCAACCTGTTGCGTAACAAGGTTATACATAAGCACACTTATAACACACACAAACATTTGCACATTCGAAGAAGACTTCAGCTAGAAAAAGAGATTTCTAAGTAGAAGATGCAGAACAACCTGTTGCTTCCCCAGCATCGCCGTGGAGAATGTGAAGGTTACTGTGTTCCTCCCTTCCTTTAGATTCATGGATGCTAGTTGCTCAGACGTTGGAGTCATTGCCCTAACAATCTTCCTCACCACCTTCGGTTTAAACACATCTTTATCTCCATCCATCCCCGTGGTGCTCTCTGAAGCATTCTCAGCATCAGAATTTCTGACATCATTCAGAACTGGCTGCAAACCCTTCTTGGACCTTGATTTCCTGAGAGAAAAAGGCCAAATCCTCCAGCCTCCCCTAGAGGCAATACTGGATTTTGATGGATCTCCTGTAAGAGATTTTTCAACTTTGTCAACTGCTATCATGCCTGTTGGTTCAAATATTTGTTCACTTCCAAATGAGACCATCCCTAACATAATAGGACCAGCCACATCCCATGGGAAATAACGGCCATCAATTTTGACAACAAGCCTATCATCCTTCACAACCTCAGGACCTAGAGAGGTAAATCTATTTACATCCAACTTTTCAGCATCAAATGCTTGAGAAGCTGCATCAACCCCCATCCCTTCATACAACAAGTGCTTGCAAAGAGATATCTCTGCATAAAGCACAATATATGTGACTCTCTCCAGTTTTCCGCTTGAGGAGCATTTACACTGAAGGAGAAAAAAAGAGAGTTCCATTTTTGTTTTTCATTGCAATTATAGGAATATGCGCAATATTTAGAGTCAAGTATGCTGTAAATGGAAAGTTATAATGTGAACTAAAAAATATGAGATAATTGCATTTCAGTGTCCAAGCATCCCAAAAAAGTAAAGTAGATCGTAAATATGAAATTGCAAACATATAAAAGTTTTCTTACCGACTGCAGAATTGGCAAGAACATTTATAGGCTCCACTGAAATCTGTATATCCTCAATATTTGGCTGCTCCGGTGCCAATTGTGGATCTTTATCAGACTTTATATAGCTTGAATCATCTTTGCTCTGCAATTTTGAATTCAAGGATTTGGAACTTGAATCCAGTGATTGGCTGAGAGGACGACGAAAGTCATGTGCATCTGGACTTACGGTGTGTGACCACAAATTGGGCAACGATTCTACGGGCAGACCAACGTCCTCATAAGCTTTATGACTTCTAGGTATGATGATGGGGCTTGATGATATCCTTAATTTTTCTGTCGAGCCTTCAAGATCAATAAATGGATTCTCTTGAGCAGATTTTTCAGAAAACAAAGATGGGTCATATCTTTCATTGACTGACCCATTTGCTTCTTTAATGCCTTCAGGACCACTTGAGGGACTTTCTTTATCCACATGCACTGGAGATATTGACTCCATGCGCTGCACCTCACTGATTTCATCAAGGTCACCGAACAGAAACTGTTCTTCCTCTGAACTCCCAGATGACAATGTACTTATTGCTTTTGTTGGGACACAGTCACCAATAGACTCCAAAGAAGGTGGGAACTTGCTTGTGATTTCTTCATCCTTGTTGGTTTCCTTATCTTGAGCCTGATGAGCTGAGTTGCTGAAACCGGAAATGGTGCAAATGCTCTGTGACTCTAATTTGTCATCTAAACCAAGTGTTGGGTCCGCACTGACCATTTGGGTATCGACTTCTGGTGCTATCGGTGACCCTTCAAGGTCCATCACATTGCATTTATGTATGAAAGAATGAGAAGGATTCATTTGCTGGGAATGATTCTCAGCATCCTCCACTGGTTGTGTCTGAAAATCACCACCTTCAGCAACATGAAGAGTAACTGTATCCTGATAACGAACTTCCAAAACCTTACTTAGTGTCAACAAATAAGTGTATATCAATTGAAGAAACAGGTTCAGTTATGTTATTTCTGTTCGAGTTTATAGTAGTTTTCACTGTCAACTATCTTGGTATCATGAAATTATTTGCAATGATGAGCCTTATACGCTAAAAAGTTGTTTCCATGTTCCTTGCTTATAATATACCAGATTCAGATATAAAGAGTTACCTCCGATAGCAGTTCAGTTGTTGAATGCAGCATTTCAGCATGAACATGGACTTCCACGTGTCCTCCACGAGTTTGTTCACTGGAACCATCCATTGCCACTATTGCTCCCTCAGATGTTTCACAATATATAAATGAGCGAACACTACCTGTTTCACTCTCCTCCTGGGAAATGCCACAGACTGGCAAAACATTCGTTACATGGAAAACCTGTTCTTCATCAGTATGCTTTCCAAGGTGCTCTTCATGCTCAATGGAATATTGAACTTTTACATTCTCATCATTTTCAGTATCATCCCCCACGTCAATCTTTCTTGATAATGTAGACATCACCTCGCATTTCCCTTCCAAAACACCTTCATCTGCAACAGAAGTTTCAGTAACTTGTTCTGGGGTGTTAAAACATGCAACTTCTATTCTAGTTTCCTCAACAAAACTTGGAAGATTTTCAAATCCAGGGGGAGAGCTTTCACCCATTTGCTCATTGTGGGAACCAGTTTCCTTGTGCACATCTTTATTGGCATTGCCATGCTCAGATGAGCTCACCTCGCCTTTTCCATCAGTAATCTGCACATCTTTATTATAAGCATTATCTTTCCGAGGTTTATTAATATGAAGATTGGTAGACCAATTAACCTCCAAGAGGTTGGCTGCAATCTCAGCACGATCCAATGAATCTGCCCTTGCCACGTCATCATCACCCTCTCCCGCCTGATTCATCGACCTCCTCCGGCCAAAAACATGCCCAAGTATCCTTGGCCGCCGGGAAGTAGTCCTTGCCAAAGCCTTCCCATTCCTCAAAACATCAATTTTATCAGCTGAATTCGACGTATTAGCATCAAAATGGTAACTTCTGGACTTCAAAGGCCGCCGCCTATCATTCTGGAACCGCCCATCCGTCTCATCCCCAGAGGACACAGAATATGGTACAGTTTCCCCTTCTTCCACATCTATCTCCGTGAGAAAGTAAGCTTCCCCTTTATGATCCAAATACATGTGGAAATCAGCTTCCACTCCATTGACACTAATCTTGACCACCTTCTCCTTGGCCTTCAAAACCCCTTGAAATTTCCCAAACCGAACATACCAAGGCGATGACTTGAAGCGCCCATCTTGCTGTTCAACTACAATTATATCCACCGCCCCACCAAATGGATGGAATGGGCCGGAGACGGTGTACACCCCCCTGGTGATATAGCTACTTAGCCGCTCCACCGCGTACATCTTTAAACCACCCAGATAATAAAATCTCACAATCCAATCATAATTTCTAAGAGCCCGTCTGATTGCCCCCCACAAATATGTGAGCTTTATAAAATTAAAACAACAAGAACCCCTATATTCCAAGTACCCAGATCGCAAAATCCCAAGATTACAACTCAAAATTTCCGTACTTTTTGGCTCAAAAGCAATTAATATGTAGATAAGATAAAACACAAACGCCGCCCTCAAATACCCAACAAGATATATTAAGGAACAGCAACGAACTCAACGATTGTGTAATTTTTCAACAACCCAAATTAAAAAACAAACGAACTTTATTAATCAAATACCAAAACCCAACTCGGATTCTGTGTTTCTCTCTCTCTCTGTTGCACACATACTTTTTGAAAGACGAACCGATTTAAAAAAATGGCTAAGAACCAACCAAACCCAAATAAATACGCACCTCCAAGAAGAAGAAGAGCAGTTGGCGCAATAAAAGCATATTCGCTTTTAATTATTCGAATGTGCCAAATCGATCATCATCGAGTCTAAATGACACCCCATTTTTACTATTAATCTGAACTATTATCATTCTTTTTTTCCCATTCAAATAATCATTATAATAAAGAATGAAAATGATGAAACTGACCCGGAGGGAAGAAACCCAGGTTCCAAATAAAACGGCCAGTGGCCTAAACTTTCGTCAATCGCGATTTCCACAGAAAGAGAGAGAGAGAGTTTTGGTGCTTCCTTGGAAAGTCATGCATGGTGGAAAGTGACACGTCAGCATGGGATGAATGGATGATTGAATTAGGTGGAACATGTTTAAGGAGGTGGGACTTCAAAAGTGTGCCAGCAAATTCTATAATTTAACATTGCTTCACTTTCTTCGTGCCTGCCCAATTGATCAATGGTGAATCATCTCAACATGAATCCATGATTTTGTTTTGTTTTTGTAGAAAGAAGAATATTTCGTGAACGGAGGACTCTTGTTCGGTTCCATCTCTTTGAGAGGTGTCTCCAGAAATTTTGCTGTCCGAAGGCTAGCCGTAAATATCAAATAGACTCTCCCACTCCGAGCTGTAAGTTGTTGCGGATCCAAATCTGAGAGAAGGTCACCATGTGCAAAGCCTGAAAAAACATCGATCATTGCTTCGGCTTCGTGAATAGAAAAATATTAGAATTTATATGTCTAATGGGGTATGTGACAATACATATGGTTTTGATGTAATTGAACCAAAATGATTAAAATATTTAATTAAAAAACAAATAAATAAATAAAATTGAAAATTTTGTTTGTCACCCATAACAGAATTCCGGGAGGTGGTGTGACCACACTTGGGGTGTGGTCTTGGCCACCTCCAAGGGCACCAACCCACTGAATATGGTGCGATCACCCTCGGTAGTCGGTTCTAAATTTTTTTAAAATAATAATAAAAAAAAAGCCCTATTCTTTTAGGAATATGGGTGACAGCTAGCTCGCATGTGTTTAATATATTTATATTTTGGATTTGTAGTAATAGTGATAATTATAATAATAATAATATGTAAATTTAGTGTGTTAAATAAGATATCAGAAAATAGGGGTTTAAATATTAACTCTAAACATCACATCAAATATTAAAACTTACATTTCTTGTGTTGCTACTCTGTATGGTTATTGGTTAGATAGAAAAATAGGTACAAGCGAATAAAAATGCCTTCATGAATCCAACAACTTATAGGCATGTTTTAGATTTTAGGTGAAAAAAATAAATAAATTGGGAGGTAAAAATTAATTTTGGAGGGCTTATCTCATCATAAAAAGTATAAAATTAGGGAATTTGAAAATTTTTGAGGGGCAGTACATATAATTTCGCTTTTTACTGCAATACTATCCACAGTTAAATTTAATTGTTGGAAAATGTTTGAGATATTACAGTTTTTTCTACAATCATTTTACAAACTCACGTGATATTATTTTAATGATGAAAAAAAATTAAGCAATGAAATTTGAGATATAAATGTAATTGATCCGTAGCTGACATAAAAGTGTTAAATGAATTATCACGTCAATTTGTAAGAAATTTATAATATCCTTAGTTACAATGTTAATTATTTAATGACCGGCATTATAAGAGTCATGTGATCTAGCTTGTTAGTTCGTAAATCCCAAATAGCAGTAATAAAAAATTAAAAAATAAAACATCACCGATGTTTAATGAAGATAGCTATTAATGGGCTCCTTCGTTTGGGCCAGGTAGTCCCTACTTGAAGTCACCTACTAGTTGGACATTGAGAAATTTATGGTTGAGCGCAACTGAGCCATAATGCTCCTTCTGCAACGGGTCCTTTCGCCCCAATCCAAGAACATTTTACAGTTGAA
Organism: Corylus avellana; assembly: GCF_901000735.1. Taxonomy (NCBI): domain Eukaryota; kingdom Viridiplantae; phylum Streptophyta; class Magnoliopsida; order Fagales; family Betulaceae; genus Corylus; species Corylus avellana. The sequence continues at coordinate 1,332,191 of NC_081546.1, forward strand.
TGCTGTTGAACAAGCACCACTGCACCAGAAGACCAAACAACAATAACCGACATTGGACTATATATATATAGACATCCATAAGCAGTTTCACCTATTCAATTTGGTCTTCTTTTAAAATTTTGAAATGTATAAATTTCATAGCACAGTAAGTTATTAAATGGGTTGTGTTGGACCATAAATACACCTTAAGTAGTAAGCCCAAGACCCAATTAGAACCTGTTTGGGATTGCGTTTGATAAATAAGATTTTTAAGTCAAAAAGAACTTTTGGATAGAAGCTTTATTTTTAAGCTTTTATTAAAAGTATTTTTCAACCATTTTTAAATTTTTTGAACCATTAAAAGCGCTTTTAATTTTTTTTTACTAAACAAATATTTTTTTCTTTTAACGAACTTTTTGAGTGTTAAAAGCACTTTTAGGCCTCTCAAACACAATCCTAAACAAAAAGATCTACTATCACTAAAAAGCCCAACTGAGGGTCTGCTGCAAGGCCCACAGCTACTATAGTCCATGAGGATAGGCCCAAGAGGACATATAGAGAATGATGAAACATTGTGAGAACACTGAGAAGTTATTACCTAAATAGCCGACGTGTGGGCTTTCCCAATCCATTGGGGCTTGTGACTTGGGCCTGACTTGTTCTTCGCCTCGGCCGGTCGGGAGATTTCATGAGATGAAGAGCAGAAGAGGCAGGCAATGTTGGGTGGGTGACTGTTGCTCTGATGGTGCTAGGCAGCCATATTCCCTTTCTCTTTTTGACTTGCTAAATGCCCGGTTGTCTGCTACTTTCTCTTTCTCTGGTTTGGTGCTGACGGCTGTTCATAACTCAATGACTCTAAAACATTATCTGGAGTTCTCTCACCTCTCATAATTTTGTGGGGGCTTCCTCGAGAGTTGAGAAAAGGGAATGCACACGCACACACGTGCATTTGTATGGTGTATCTTCCCCCTGCACTGCAGTCATGGCTTCAAAAGATAGAAAGAAAGAAAGAAAGAAAGAAAGAAAGCACTTTCATTCATGTGGGTGGGGTTTTGATCGCATCAATGTCATGATTAAAATCAGAGCCATTTTAGCAGTACTCCTCTCCCCATGACTAGTGCATTATTGCAATCATCTGCAATTATTGTACTTGGTACTTTTTAGGAACTCTGTGGCCATCAACTGATGAGACCCGCGCCCCTTGAATGATCATTGAATACCATCTCTCTTTTCAAAGCCCTCCAGACCACTCTTTATAATGATTGGAAATGGCTGCAGCTCTTTTTTATTGCCTTTTTCCATGAGGGGACGCCAACAAAAAACTCCCACCTCAACTTTACTAATCCCAAGTCTTATGTATCTACTTTTGTTTCTTGACTCATGTGAGGATTCATTAAGCATACACACACACACACACATATATATATATATATATATATATATATATAAGGAGAGATTCAAAGCAATTCCCGAGAGCAACTTTTTACTTTTTAGGCTCTATAACAAGAAGATGATGATGAGCCTCCTCAACCCTTTTTAGTAAAATACTTACGACTGTGGACCAAGCATGAAGGGTTTGGTGACAATTAGAGAAATATGAGTATAAGACTATATATATTAATCATAACTCAATTAATTTAATTAAATAAGTTGGATCATGCAATCTTAATTCTTTGATTTCATGTTAGTTCGTATCATGTTCACGGATTATATCAAAAATTATCAACTCTAAATGTCGTGTATCGGGTTCGATGCATGAATATAAAACTAAATATATAGTTTACTAATTAATTTTGTATTAAATTTGTGTCAAATTCACAAGTCATGTAAAACATTGCTCCGTTCAATGATGGGTAGCTTTCTCTCAAAGAATATTACAGATAAATGTATGTGACAGAAAAAAGGATCAACCATGAACAGATGCTGGTCAGACTTAACAAGCTAGGTATATATGCACACTAGTTAATTAGCATTGATCAGCAAACACCTGCAGTGGCCCATAGCAAGACTGTGACTTTTGAACCTTCAAATGGTACCGCTTCAAACTAGGTAGGATATTCTTGAGGGATGTTTGGATTTCAGTCTGCTCTGTATTAAATGCTAAAATGATGTGTGCAGAAAATTAATAAAGATTCATTAAAAAAATAATAATAATAATAATAATAATAATAATAATAAAGATTCATTAAATTGCAGCATTAATGGACAACAAATTCATTGTATATTGTACACAAAGTGGAATGGAATAGTTTAAAGGAATTTCAAGGGAGACTTTCAAGGATCATGAATCGTTTGAGCAGGTTTGATTCCCTTCCTCAAATAGTTTAAGATAATATTAAAGGGTCGACATCAAACCCAAGACTAGCTTGCAAACATTAAAGACAAGAAAGCAGCATGGTAATATTCTAGAATGTAACAATCCTTAATTTGAACTGTTCTTCCTTTTCAAACTCATCTCATATATACTTTTTTTTTATGTACCATTTTTATACAGAGAGAAGAGAAATGTACTGCTATTAATTATAACTGATATCGATCAATCTAATCATAGCATATGATTTTTTCTTCCTTTGCAATTGAATTCTTGCAATGAGCAATTGCTGCTTGAATTGCAGCCTGCAACTCTTCCATTGTGCTGTCACTGGTAGAAGAAGGAAGAGTGGCAGTTGCTACAAGAAGGCCACTATTTGTTGGAGAAGTTCTCATTGAAGCTGGTGCTGAAAACTCTCCTCTTCTTCCTCTCAACCATTGCTTGTTTTTCATTCTTAAATTACCTGAAAACGAATAAGGCTGGCGACGTAATTGGATATTCTCTCCTCTCCTTCTGAAAATAAATAGCGGCCGGACCAGTCTCACGTACCTCTTCAGAACATGACTCACATCGAACCTCAGCTTCCTCTTCTTCTCCTTATCTTCCTTCTCTCTTACTTCACACCCTTTTCGCCATCTTGTCAAGCCAAATAGTGAGAAAGACTTGGACTTGATTCTTCCCTTTGTCTCGGTATTGCTGCTTTGGAGGTCCTCGCTCTTGTTGGTCGTCCTATTGCTGGTGCTGTAGTTGCTGCTATCTTTACTGAGATTTTGGTCATCTAAAAAGTCTCTGGCTGGGAGGGTGAAGCTGTCCAAGGAATTGGTAGAGGAGCGAGGAGATACAGGGAGGTGGGAGAGGAGGTGGAGAGGAAGCAAGTGGCCGTGGAAGAAAATGTCATCTGCAGGAGCCAAATCAACTGCAAATGAAGGTGGAGCATTATTGGTTTTATCAGGGACTGTTGAGGAGGATGAGTGGAGGGAGATTGTGAAAGAGAATTCGTGAGATGGAGAGGAGGATGCTGAAGGTGGCGAGGTAGCACTAGCAGGGGATGTTGGTGACTGTTGCTTTGATATTGCTGCTGCTGTTAGGCCTTCTTTTCCTTCTTTTTTTGACTTCCTATCTTCATGCTGCTTGTCTACTACTTTCTCTCTGATCTTTTGGTGCTGACGGCTGTCCATAACTCAAAGATCTGGAAACAGTATCTGGGTTTCTCTCACTTTTTAGTTTTCACTTCTATGGATATGACCAAACCTCTGGGGAGGGATAAGGGGATCAGGAAGCAGTGGAGAGAGAGAGAGAGAGAGAGAGAGAGAGAGAGTCTTGTCAATCTGCAGCTAGGCTTAGAATGTCTTTTGTGTAAAAAAAATGTATATACATAATTCACTTATCATAATAGTGCATTATTGTTGTTCGTATAGAGAAAGGGTGTGGTGGCTTGGAAAAAGAAAAGAGAGAGGGTGTGGTGGTCATGACACTAAGGAATGAAATGATAAACTCAGCTCTATGTGTTAAAAGTTGGCAGGTCCTTGTCCAATCCAACAGCTATTGGGGTCCGAACTGGAAAATGAGATCACAAACATCCAAGTTTCCCACAAAAGTAGATGGGATTGACAAGTAAAGGAACAATAAAAGCTTTGGAAAATTTGTTTTCTTCCCGTATCCGTCACACCAGGAGTTCTTCTGCATCTTTTATATTGGTTTTGAGATTAGAATTTCAATGAACCTATCCTCATCGATCTAAATATAAATATAAATATAAATTTTCTGATTTCTGAATTTGAATTTTCTGTTTTTTATGTTATCTTTATCTCTTTCGCAATCTTCTTAATTGGTTCATGAGTTGGTTTCTGGATTATCTACTGCTTTTTGAATTTGTGTCATTATCTTCTATAAACAAGGGAGACGTCGTTTTTGGTATGCGTGCTAGAGTTTGAGTAGTTTGCCTGTGAGAAGGGTCCCTAGAGAGGAAATGCACACCCATTTCAAGAGGAATCTTTGAATTCAACCAAGAACTTTATGCTTCTTTCACTGTTATTATGTTCTCTATTTGCACGCAACCATCTTGGGCAAGGTGTTTTTAGTTTTTGTTTACTGTGCAGCAAGCCACGTTTAGTCGGAGAAAGGAGGTTTTAATATATATGGTGGATCTTGAATTTTTTTTTTTTTTCCTCTAATTGGGTTTGTATTTATAGTTGGTATTAGAATACTAATAAAGAGATTAAATTTATTAGTTGATAGAATATAGGGCCAACAATTTTTTATACAGCTCACGAACCCGGCACGACCCAATACAAAATTAGTAGTTTAGGGTTAAGGGGTCAGACCGTTTTAATTATATGGATTGAGTTATAATTAACTTATATAACTTTACGTCGAGACGACTCACATATAAACACAAATTGCTACCCATAAACATACCAAAAGTATTTGGACATCTGGTTGAGTGCCCATGTAGGCAGACAAGATAGATAATTTGAGGCATAACATCTACATAAATACAAATGATTATTGTTGAAGGGAGAAGGTGAACCCCCACCATGAGTTTTATCATAATGGCAGCCCGATTGACCTCAAATGTGACATATATACGCAACCCAATGTTGGGATTCATATGGTTCATCCATCAATCAATTTATGCAGAAGAAGAACAAAGAGAAAACAAAGGAAGAAGAAGATGGTAATGTGACTACCTTAATTCTTACATCAGACGGTTACGAAGATGCTATAGCCGAATAATGGTCGTAGACATACATGAAAAGGAATTTCACTGTTAGGTGGGGGTTGGTAGACCCACACACACGTGTACAAGGTGGTCCATCCAGTATAGAGGAATTTTGTTCGTATAGTAAAGGTCAACATCTCAATCATGGAGGCATTATTTTGCTGGACTGACTCATCTTCACCACTTGACCACTCAAAAATCATTATTATATTTATTATTATTATTAAAATCTTGAAGATAAAGAGTGAAAGTCACAGCGAGTAGCAGCCAGCCATGGCATGAAACAAAGTTTCGCACTCGACCCATATTGGATGTCTCATATCTTTGGTGGAAACCTTTCCCTTTTTCTTCTACCCAAAGTATCTTTATACTTTCTCCAGTGATATCCTCAGTCGTAGGCAGCAGCAACAAAAGCCAAGAAACAATCGTGGTATCAACCAAACTCTCTATCTCATCTCATCTGTATGTGCGCGTGCGCATGTGTATACGCTTAGTAAACATATGTCAATCTATGATGAGCCGTTCAATTTTTGAATGGAACATGAACAGAAGGATTAACTCTGATAATTAGATTACCTCAAATACCATACGTGATACTTTTTGAAACAGGAGTGGCGATTTGATAATGAGAGAAAACATAAGTACTAAAAAAATACTTAACCCCAAATTTAACTAACAGAGCTCCTGTCTCTTTTTAAGGGGCTGATTTGGATGTGAAATTCATAGAAAAGAGTGTCGATTTGTTTATGTGAATCCCAAATCGGATGCTTCCTTCTGTCATAGGCCTCATCAGACCAAGTGAAACATGGAAAGCCTAGAAAGAACTAACAAAGCAAAATTAGCAAGTTCACGTTAATTGGCTCCGACAAGCCTACAGCATAGCAATGTCTACTTGTCTACCTTGCAATTCATAACCCAGTGCTCTACCGCACTACCATTAGACATCGCCCACCATAAACGAGCAAACTTGATATCACAAAAAGTTGTTAAGGGTACTACAAGTTCTTTACAAACTGATGTGATAGTTCACATAAGACTTAGTCACTTATCACGCCAGCCACTAAAATATAGATTCACATGTGACGCTACTCGTTTTCATAAAATGTGAACTATTACGTGAGTTTATAAGAAATTGTAGTAAAAGTTATAGTGACCCAGCCATTTTCCAGCATAAAAGTGAATATAAAACTATAGACAATGAAATAGAGAGAATCAATTTGTGTGCCTTGACAAAGTGAGGTCAATTGAAACTGGCCAAATGATCCAAAGAAGAAAACCAAAGAAACAAGCAATGATAATTACAAATAAAAGGTGGCAGATATCTGCTGTGGGAGGATTGAAGTCATCTATTCACTTTTCAAGAACTAGAAAGGGTACAGCTTAGCAAAGAATTCGAAGAAAAAAAAAAAATCAAAAATCAAAAATCAACGCATATTTTCTATTCCACTGGTTTACCTTCCTACTAGTCAAAGGCAGGATAAACTTTTATGCTACATGAAAACATTCATTCAGCAAGCCGTGTCAAACATTTTTTCCAAATTCGGAATGAACCTATAAGAGGTCTCATGAAACTCCCTATACGATAATATTACACGCAAGGCCGCTTTAATTAAATGTTAGCTCTATGAATTGGCAGAATCGGTATACAGTGGAATGGATCCAGAAAGAAATGAATTACCTTCAATGCTTCGTTATCTATCCACTGGTGAATTTTTCAAAGCCTTCCACAACTCTTTTGAGGAAGCAGGGACAGGCAGAGTTGTAGCATCACTGTGGAAGTCAGAAAACACATCTTCAAAAAGGCAAGCACCTCAAACTGTGATCTTCTGACTTGAAGCAAGGAAACATCAAAAAGAGATCCAAAATGATCCTGAAGTGAAATGCCGAAATGGATCCAAATGCTGAACACCCTCCATGAGAAATTGAAGGGAAATAATATTTTTATGAGGAAGCTCCAACTTCCCATTTATGATCGAATTTGAAACAATTGTTAGTGCTCTCAAAATATGAATATAGTTGAGGAGAGTTGGCTAGTCACTTCCACTACTATGTCTATCTGAAAAAGAATGTAAGGAGATTAATGTTAAGAAGTGTAAGTGCAATAAATGTTTGACGCAATTAAGCGAGAGAGAGAGAGAGAGAGAGAGAGAGAGAGATGCCATACCCCCTGATGGTCTTTTCCCTTCCATGGCTTCTTTTTTCTCTTGGCAACTTAAGCAAAGGAAAGGGCCATCCCATGGACGCAACTTTCCTGGTTTTGATGAACCATAATGTATTGAAATGCCCTCTCCAGGCTTCATCTCTACTTGACATACTGCACACATGAACAATCTAAACATGTTGCAGAGCGGGTACTTCGTATCTAACCTGCAATCCACATAAGCATTTCACTCATCAAGAAGCTATAAATTTACATGATCACTCAGACGGGTGATTTGTGCCACCATAATATACGGTATGACCAAAAGGCAAAAAGGAAAGCAGGCATGACACATTGGTCACATGATGCCTGACTTTGAGATCAAAGTATATGGTTCAGATTAATAAGAATGGTTTTCACAGCACCAACCTCTCTGAAAGCATAGCAGATCCTTCCTCAAACATTTCCTCCACCACATCTGGCTCAATGTATTCTTTGTCAACATAAGAAGACGATTCTGAGGACTTTTTACGAAACATGGACTTAAACACGCCTTTTCCCTGCTTCTTTGGTGGTGGCAAAGGAGCAGCTGGCTTCTCCTGTGGTAAAATATCTATTACAATGCAAGTTGTATCATCACGAAGTCCCTTTGCTTGTAATGATTCCTGAAATGGAACAGAAAACAGTAAGACAACCAATAAAAGTGGCAAGGAGCCATCAAATCTGAAGGGTGTACAGGTCAGGGGTGCAGATATTGTAATTAATCAGAAAAGAAAAAAAATTGTCGAGGAAAAAAAAAACAAGTTTCTGTTCTAGTTGTAGCATACTTTAACAATTTGTGCAGCTGCAGCATCTGCTGGCATCCCACGACAACAATCAAGAGCTGTTTCTGCAGCTAAAGCATCCCAAACACCGTCGCTTGAGATAATAAGCCTACCACCAGCCGTAGATAGCTGCAGATCATGATAATATCAAGAAAAGGTCCTTTTAAAACTGAGGATATAAATAATTTACCAACAGATCACAAGAAAATTAGGTTCAAACAGTAACAAGCAAAAGGAAATCTTTTCAAAGAGGAAAACAGGCAAACACAAATATGTAATGCACCTCAAATTGCAATAAATGGATCCAAACATATGGCTTCAATATCCTGCAATCAGTAAACGCTCCCCCCACAAAAAAAAAAAAAAAAAAGAATACCGAAGAAGGAAAAAGGGAAAAAAGGTGCCTAAACCTGAAAATGCAATTGGGTACCTATGTGGCTCCTAAAAGATGCCTTGACTACACTACCATGGAAGTAGAACAGTAACAAGCAAAAGGAAATTTTTTCTCCCTAAGTTTACATGCGTGCAGATCACTGCAATACGTGGAACGTGATAAAACACGTCACTCAAAACATAAAATGTTGGAACTAAGATAATATACAGCTTATCTATGTTCCTTCATTGGGAATTTGATTGTTGTTCAGTAATCTTCAAATGAAGTTCTGATATTCTCATTCTACCCAAAAGGAAAAAATAAAGGAAGACAAAGAAGGAAATTTCCAGTGGCCAAAATTACTGTATCGAAACAGAAGTGTATAATGTGATTGATTCATATTAAATCGTTGTTCTTTAGGGTAGTACAGAACTGTGGTAACTCCAGTTTCTCCTAAACCTATCTCTACCTGCTCCTGCTCAAGCAAAAAAAGAAGAGAGTTTTCTCTCCATCACAAATTTTGTGTCTGCTCAGACAGATAAAATGACTGTCACGCATAACAAGGTGAATATCTAATCCCATTGTTCTTGGCGAGCTGAGTAACCTATCTCTACCTGCTCCTGCTCAAGCAAAAAAAGAAGAGAGTTTTCTCTCCATCACAAATTTTGTGTCTGCTCAGACAGATAAAATGACTGTCACGCATAACAAGGTGAATATCTAATCCCATTGTTCTTGGCGAGCCGAGTGAGGGAATACTGGTGGATAAACCATCTAGTGTCTAAACCACACTATAAAGCTTTCGAATGCAATTGCATAAAAATTAAAGTACAAGCAGCATTGACAATTAACAAGCAAAAAAGTGGCAGCACGAATCATAGTAATGAACCTCTACAAGCATGTGGAGATAGCAGTACAAATTTCACATTGAATTAAATTTTAACATGTTCTACTGATACAATACGTGCAGACTAATTCAAAGTCTAAATAATAAAAATGCCATTGGTCAGTAACATAGAACCTTTCTACCATTCTGCTCTATGCACCTTGAGAGAAGATCATGTGTATTATTTGAAGGTGAAATGCTAAGGAAAACTCAAGTTTTCAACAGATACTTGGGGTGGTGTGAACAGTACTCAAAAACAGTATATTTTAATTCTTGAGCAGTTTAGAATCTATTTGGCGGATGAGCCTTAGGATTTTTACGAGTAGGATCTAAGAAAAAATACGTGTGCGTGTGCGATATAACGTTGGCTGGCATTTGAAGGAAAATTGCTAGATACCTTATAAGGAAAATTATAAGGTATGCATAGAAACAAGGAAGTTTATAGAAAAAGGTTGCTCACTAGATGTTGTGATAAAAACTTTAAAGAGAAGAACCACTCCATTTGAATGTTTTATTCTAATTCTTGAAGTATCAATTCCAGAAGCAATACTTAAGAGTTACAGGTGACATAACAAATATATTAACCTAATAACTACAGCCATTCTTGAAATTAAATTTTAGAATTGAAAATTATCAAAATTAAAGAAGAGAAAACATAAAAGTTACACCTACAATGGGGCTCAAGCAAATTGTAATGACAAATGGAAATGTAAATGTATAATGTCAAGTTGTGACAAAGATGTGAAGAAAACAACACAAACCTTCACTTGCTTTACATAAGGAACAGGAACAATGTACTCGCCAACATCCATATCACCAATTGACCGTGAAAGACACAAACCACCAGGCCAACACCTCAAAGGACCAATCTACAAAAGAATCATTAGACTAGTTAGATAAGCACCCTTGTTCCATAGAGTTAAATCATATACGGAATTCTTCAAACGTAATAGTTCGAAGATTCCCAAGATTTCAACAGTAGGAGAACCAATCTATCATCATATATGACCAGATTGACATCATTGGCTAAACAGCAATATTTATCACAGAAGTTTATAAAAGATTCTACAATCTAATTTTCTTAAATCTATATATGCATGGTCCTACAATTTATATCATTGTTGGCCTAAATGATCAGGTCTTTTTGGGCAGAATTGCCCATGTTTTCATAGTGATCAAAGTTGACCTTGATTACATCCAAATCTTCAAGTCTGGTATTGAAATCAAGATGATGAAAACAGAGTATCACTAATTACCCAGCTTCATTTATTTAAAACTATATTACTACCTTACTAAGTTCAAGAATTAATGAAAACAAAGTCAAAAAGAAGATACCTCTGCACCACCACCGGTATTAAGCCGGCCCACCTCGCCCCCACTTGTAGTGATACGATCCCTCCTAATAAAATACAGAAAAGTTAGGTCTAAGAGAGGCGATTGTTAAGTGAGTCACTAAATGCTTATATAAATAACTTACTCCTCTTCATTGCATTCAAGTCTGTGATCTGCCGACAAGTAATAAATACAGCCTTCAGCAGATTCAAGTATGCAACGGGAATCACCAACAGATGCAACAGTTATAACCCATCCTTCTATTATCACAAAGGTGACCGTTGTTCCTGATGTTTGTACTGAGGCACCACAATAAATATATCAATATCATGCGATCCAAATTGAAGTACAAAATATATGAAACAAAGATATTGCAGTTAGAGGCATAAAACTACATAACAGAGTGTCCAACACACTGGCCTTTAAACAAAAGGGCAAAAAAATGACAATGGATATTGTTATATACATGCATACATGATGAGGAGTCCAGAAAGGCAAAATTAAACTGAAATGCATCTACCTTTTCAGACAAATTATATGAAAAAGCCATTAGCCGCAAAACCCTACATAGCTAGAACAAGTAAATAACACACAAGTGGAAATACAGAACTCCAGATCTTTTGAAGCAAGGATGGACATTCTAATTGTATGCCTCCATAAAAAGCTCCACAAGCAACAGATCTGGCAATACCTGAACTAGCGAATATGCCAGGAGTGACAAATGTGTTGATTGATATCTCAATAAGCTAAGTTAAAATTATGGAACCCAACTTGATCATATCCAGGTTGAACTCGGATGAACTCTTAATATACTTTTATTAAGATGTAGATAATATGCACACCTATGAATAAAAAACATACAACAAAATTTTACATTTGAATAGAAAGTACCCGTACCTTTCTCTTGAAAATCTTTATCAGTTTTAACAAAGCCAGCAACCAAAGCCCTTGGAAGTGCTGCAACCCATTCATCTCTGTTAAGATCTGAAGGAACAGCACTTAGCACATTATTGAGGAGATTCTCCTTAGAGTATATAGCAGCAGCAGATCCATTGTGTCCATCAAATAGCTGCAAAACATGGTTTAGTAAAGAGCAAACTATAAAAGATGAAGTAGCAACTATGAAGGATATGAATATTACAGTAACGGACATGGAACATGCAGCCACCAGTGCTTCAAGGGTTTTCAAACTTATAATTAAATTTCTTAGTAATAAAAGGCACAAATCAACCATGAATAAGCCATGTCAAACTAGCAGGTGATTACTTTGACATTCCCAAAAGCAAACCTTTAAATACCTAATCTGGATTAAGATATTGATGACCAAGTCAATCTTTTGCTAAAAAGTGAAAACCCTATGTACAGAAAATTATCCCTGTACAGCTAAGAGCCTACTCAAGATGGAACTAACCACCTTGGCTTTACCAAAAAGAATTCCCCATTGTTGAACACTAACATATTCCGATTCCTCTCAGCTATCAACTAGCGTTCAAATAGATCAAATTTAAACATGCACAAAATGGATTTTGGCACGTGAATAAGCATCCACAAAACTACCAGGTCAACATGATAAAACACATTTTTTACAAATCTTACTCATTTCTGTCAGTGCATCAACCTTTAATCCATTCAAACTGCTTAAAACATGGATTGACAACCTATGTAATCTACCCACATCTCGAATGTAGTCAACCACGCTAATTAAGACTCTAAACTGGTAGAAGAACTTACTGACCACAAGCACCAATCAATCAACTATCAAACAAAAGAACTAAAAGATCAAATGCAATCCATCACATTGTAATATCCAAAATCGATATCTTCAAAACACGAAAAACCATACCCCAAATACCGAGTACGTAGAGACCCCATCTCCAACCATCCTTTGACATTCCGTCTTTAGCAATGTAAAATCCTCCCCTTTCTTGCTCTGGCTGGCCTGACCATGCACGATTTCCGGCCTCTCGATCCTCTCGTTCGCCAATTCACGCTTGAGCAGCACCGAGAGCGGCACCGTGTGATGCTCACTCCTGGTCGTCATTGTTCTCTCCGTCAAAAATTCCCAAATTCAGCTTCTTCCCCCAAAGAATGCACGCACTCGAACCCACCAACCTCTAAGCCTTCATGAGTTTATTCACCAAAGCCCTGAAACAACCAACCAAAATTTGTTTTATTTGATAAGTAGTAACAACCCACCAAAATTCTTAAAAATCAAGCACTAATACACACAAACATTCCCCAAATTCCCAACTCGGATCGGCAAATCATCGATTCCGATTCACCAATATTCGAAAGAAACAGCACAACAGAAAATGGAACAAATAAAAAACAATACTATGATCAGAGATTCTACTCATAATCCTAATATACAACAAAACAAACAAATCCATCGTGAACTGATCAGATTACGAAAATCCACGCCAATGTGGATAACAACAAATCCACAAAAAGCCTCACAAACCTAACAATCCACAAATCCTAACCCACACGATCACATAACCGAGAAGAAGAGAAGGAAAATCAGAGCCAACACACCGAAACGTAACGTAACGAGAAATGGATGAGAAATTTACGAAGAGAGAAAGAGAGAGAGAGAGAGTAGAATCAAAGCGACAGTGAAGGCTACGCGCCACGAAGACGACGAGACGCGGCAATGAATTAGAATGGTCGCTGCGATCGAGAAACTCGGATCCCGGCGAGCTCCAAAAATTCCATCGTCGAAGAAAAAAACACGCAGAGCGCAAATGAAGCTGTTTTCTCTCTACTTTATTTGTTCGTTTTTTAATATTTTTTTGGGGAAGGGGCTGACATGGCACGAAACTGCAGCGTTCGGCTTCCCCGAGCCGTTTTCTTTTGGAGACAGCGTGTAGCACCACTGTCTTGAGCTTGCGGGCGCTTTGTGCACCGTTGGATTATCCATTGGCGGGCCCCACGACGTTTGGGAGGATTCGGTTGGACGGATTGGATGGCGCCGTTTAAGATATTCTACGCGGGTTTGATTTTTAATTTTTTATTAAATAAGAGACTGAAACTCGGTCAGATTGACCGAGTCACAGAAACAACCCTTACGTGACGGGAAGACATGAAAATAACGTTAAACGTTTTAGCTGGTTTTTTTGTGTTTTTTTTTGGTTAATGTCAACTGCCCCGTTAGGACGTAACGTTTATGTAGCTATCAAGGAACAATATGTCGTCCTTGTACGTAACGACTTATCGAACATCCTAAAGATGAGGCTAAAATAGTACTTGTGAAATGTTGGAAAAACTCTCGAACTTGTTGCTTCTGCTTTCCTTCAACTCCGGTTTGATTGGAGACAAATCAAAACCCTTTCTCATTTGAAGAATTATTGCATACTCCATATTTAATTTTACTTAGTAACATAAGCAATACTATTAATCTTATAAATTATAATTTAAATCATGAAATAATTCATTTTTATTTCACCTAAAAGGAAAAGAACTCCGTTCCAACCTCGAGGAGGGAAAAATGTTTTTGATTAGGAAATGGGGCCGGTGGAAGTTGACTCGTGGGCCCACTTGTTTTGGGCACTCTTTATTCCTGAGTCTTTTCCAACCACACGTTGACCTCCAGTTGGGAGGCCCCGAAATTCTCGGCGCAAGTTATCTAAGAGAGCAAATTACCAGCATGCCCACATGCAGCAAATGTGCGTGAGCACAAGCTAAGTTAATCAAATCAAGATTCAACGGCTGGCCAATTAAGAACGATCTTTTAGGGTCAAAATCACACTGTGGCGTGTTGTCACCGATATTAGACGCGAGTTTTGGCCTCAACCTCTCTTAATGGGCGCTTATCGGACAAAACACCGCGTGCAAGTATGTTAATTAACAATAAACCAGTCAGGCAAAAATAATTGCTTTTACTAATATGGCTCAGCCACACCGAATTAGGATCTTTTTCAGGAAAATATCTACTTCGTTATATTAAAATATATTTTTGTCATCTAAAAGTTAAAAAGACAAAAATACTCTTCTAATATAAATAATTAAATATTCTCCAATTTATTTAAACGACAAAGGATCATGTTCCAACCACACCACATTACACCCCGATATAATAAATTGAAGTGTTCAAAATACATATTTGAATCAAATTATATATTAAAAATGAGCAATGTTGTTTTTACAATTTTTTATACATATCAGCATGTGATTGGAGTCATATCAGTCACTAGAAAAAAATTAACACCCTACAATTACATGCTAATATGTGTAAGCAAATTGTACTTTTATCTTATCTAGCCATTTGATATTTTGTATGGCAATTTATAGACTGATTGACAGTGTCACATTAGTAAAGTAGGATAAAAGTGTGGTGTATAACATTTATCTAATAAAAAACGCATGTGATTCTATATGCGACAATTCACATGTATTTTATATGCATTTCAATTAATTCCTCCGAGAGTTTTGAAGAAAACTTTGTTCCCCGTTAAACAAGAAACGGATAAATCCTGAGTGTTTGAAGGCAAAGCTGTTGGAACAAGTCAGATGCTTTCTCCAGCTCGCCAGTGAAGTGTTGCAATCAACTTTCTTGTTGTTGCCCATCACAGTTGCCTCCTTCTTGTTTTCTACGATACTCCATTGCATGTCAACATCAGATAAGTCAAGTCTTTTTTTTTTTTCTTAATTCAATAAGACAAGTTATACGGCACTCCCTTCCTTTATTCCTTTCTTATGGGAAATGTTATGTGCTTTTTTAGCCTTTTTTTTTTAAAAAAAAAATTCTTCTCATCGTAAGTGAATATTATTTGCTAAAAACCAAACAAGAAAGAAAAGGGTTACAGAATTTCTTTCATAGAGGCCTTTGTGAAGCTCATTTATGACTTTTGAATACAGATGGCCAGTAGGGCTTCGAGTTCCCCCCATGCTATCAGATCAACTGATCAAGTGTGATCGGCTTGTGGGAATAAACCAGAGTTTTTAGGAACCAAGTAGAGCAACATCCCACCTTGACATATTTAATCCCACGCCCACCACCATACACGCAATCCACACAACATCCAATTAGCTGTCTCCACTACACAGGAATTTTAAAAAACATATATAGAAGAAGTCAAAAGAAATCCCATATTTTCAGCAGAATAAACATTTTCAGATTTGCAATTGACTCTTCTTACCCTAAAAGAGCATGGGAATCTTGCGTCTTTGAATCCATCATAAACACTTGTCATGGTTTCACATAACTTTAGCCTTTCATCATCCCAATTATATAACGTAATGAATGGTTCTTCTTCTAATAGAGGGTCTCAAAACTCTTAATTAGGTCAAACTACATCATTTTCAAATAGTATTTCTATAGACATACATATACATATATAATGACTACTAGGCCCTGCCATGTCGGCATAGTAAGATAAAGGTATAATATTAGTTACTCATATTCTAGAGCATAAGTTAAATATATACCATACCATACTTGACATTAGGACGAACATAAGAAAAAAAATATATCTATAAACTTTTGGAGGAACATAAGAACAGAAGTAAGCCTCTATAATTTTTTTAGCCAGACGTATGTTAATACCACTTGTAAAGAAAGTAATAAAATAAATTCCACTCAAAAAGTTTAGACAGTTGGCTGGAAGGTTTTATGTCGGCATGTTAATCAATCAAGCCAATAAATAGTCTCTTAAAGAACATGGGCGGATGCATTCACATGCTCCTGCGTGGGTCACTGCAACTACATACACACATACAAGAAAATAATTAATGTGAAATTTAACATGTATGAGTACCTTTATAATTTATCCATTCTATGTGGACTATTACTGAGCTTGCTGTTCTCATAAGAACCATTAAAAATGCACATGTGAAAAGGATATAGAAGTACATGTGATATTAATACACACAAGAAACCATGAAATAAAAAGCCCTAAGAGTTGAGTGCAAAGAAAGAGAAATTGATGAGGGATTATTTGCATAGGTAACAGTTGCACATTAGATTGGATAGAAGGAAGAGGAAAGTGACAGTATAACACATTACAATCTCAATAAAAGAAATGTTAGTGTGTTCCCATTAGAATTTTATCAAGCCCAAGTTCTTCAGCCAGTGAAGCATCTCTGCTAGCCCTTCTTTCAAGCTTCTAGGGTTATAATCCAACTCTGCTTTAGCCTTCTCACAGGAATATGCCCACTGATGTCTTAAAACGTCCACAGTCTGCTCCAGGATTGAACAAAAGAGAAAATGTAAGACCGCATTGTAAACTGAACGAACAAAAGTAAGGTCAAGAGACTAATAGGAAGCAGGCCAATGCCCTTTGAGCCAAGTGACAAAGACTCGTATAAGAATGAGTCATGGGTGGTAGGTAGTCCAATTAGATGTGTGTGAGTTGTTTCCCAATCCAAAGAGAGAGACTGATAGGAAGGAAATGTGCCTAAGATGACCATTACATTTTAAATACTAAGCAGTATCAACATCACGTTGCCCAAAAAAAAAAAAAAAAAAATCCATCAACCTTTGAATCAACAAGAACTTGTAAAAAAAAATAAATACATAAAATTAAGGGCTGATTTTCATTGTCACATCATTCCAGTTGTATGGCAATCGTATTGCACTTTACTAAATAGCATTTCTCTAAATTTATACATTATTAGTTAAAGAGTAATGTTTCACTTCACACCCATTTTGTCGCACACACTTCATACAGGTGAAGTGGCACAAACTGAATGTAGAAAGTATTTTTTTTCAAGTACCCATTCATCCTGTGCCACGTCAGCCGGCGTGAAGTGGATATAATAAAATGGGTGTTAAAAATAGATTTATTCTCAGGTAAAAAATTAGCCATTTTCTTTCTTTAGTCCACTAAATAAAATATTGATAATAATTTTCAAAACTCTTAATTATAACTGAGAACTTAATGTTCTGCATTAGATTGTAAGTTTGAATACCACGAAGAATTCTCTTAATGGTCTACTGAGCACTAACACTGTAAGAGTAAAAGGCAATTTCAAAAACCACAGAGCATACCGGGGGGCTGATCAGAGGAAGCTTTCCCGTAATTCGTGAGAAAAGAACCGAGACCCAACCATATGCCTCGATCACCAACATGGGGATGTTAAACATAGGCTTTTGCGTCTCAGTGATGATAGCAGCCATATCAAAAACAAGCCTGAATGATGCATTCTCTCCTGTCAGTAGATATCTTTCACCAGGTCGCCCCTTGTTCATTGCTGCAATATGCCCCTCTACTACGTCGTCAACATGGCTAAAAGAAAATCTATCATTTCCAGACCCTATATAGCCAGGTAACCGCCCATTAAAGCGTTCAACAATCTGAATGAAGAAATACAACAGCATCAAATGGAGATATTAGTAACAAATATATGCACCTTGTTGGTGAAAATCAGGTAGCCAAAGTCGACGGAAATTCCATACTAAAAGATACTGCCATGAAGTTGCAGGTAACGTTCTCTGAGACTTACACCAGGGGTTGGGGAAGATGAACATGAGAATCATATTAAAAAAAAATAAAAAATGAAGAGATAATCACCTTGTTAACATGGTCAACCAAAATTTCCACAATCAAGCACCGCCTAAAGGGAAGTAAAAGAGATCCCACATTTGAAATCTCTCCAAAGGTATATAAAAACCACCTAAACCAACATTATTGGCCTCACTATCTATCTCTGCATAAAGTTCTAGGGTCTAGCTACTAGTTTTGTAACAAACATATAAATATTAGGGAAAAATACTACAGAGATATGTGGGCTAATTCCATAGAAATAGACATTCTATGGATACATGAATAATGAACAAAGGAACCATAGAAATAGACTCCATTCCAGGTACATAAACATGGCATATTCTAGCCAAGTCGACTATGGAACCAGGATCACGTTCGACGCTCAGGCAGATGTTGCATGGTCTGTCTTGAATGCAATGGAATTTAAGGATATTACGATTATGATTGTTGAAATGGGTTGGGCGTACTATGGGGGCACAATGAATTCAGTTAGTTGAGCTAGCGGAGGGGGAATCATCTGCTTAATGACATTCCTTTGGTGAAGGTGCACTCCGATCCTAGTAGCTTGATGGGCTTATAGGTCGTCGGGCCCTCAATGACATGCGATCCTTCCTATTGTTGGAGGTCAGCTTGGCTTTCCAATGGATGGGCTCTCCCAGAGCCCGTCAATATCGAAGCCCAACACTAGGATTTTGGGATGTGAAGGTTGCGGTTTGTGAGAAATCATAGTTTCATGGATTCTTTGCAGACGTTTGGTAATAAAGATTCATGGCATAAGTAGCATGTCATGATACATTGTTTGGTTGAAAGCAGCCGTCTCTTGATTGGATTGGGCTGCAACCAATGCCCTGGCCACAAGCATAGTCAAGATTTGCCAGCAATTGTACATAAAAAAACACCAGCCTTGGGAACACACCAGATTACTATAGTCGGTGGTTTAAGAGATGAGCTTATTGCAGTGGATGTAGTCTACGTAGTCTTTGAAAGACGAACATCATAAGCCATGGTATGGTCAGGCCTGAAAAGCCCAAATGCATTTTCAGAGGCTGGTCCTGGTTTCAAATTCTCGTCATAGAGTGCAAGGATGTATGTACTCACAGATTTCCCAAGCATAAGAGGTGTTCCAACCATTGATCTAAGGTTCGTAATCAAATTACCATTATATACCCTTACATTCTCACCACGAAGGCAGACTTCATTGATGTCCCCATGGTACGCAACCAGTCTCAGCAATCATAATCTCAATATCCTTAAATCCTATTTCATTTAAGGCAGACCGTACAACATCCACCTGAGCATCAAACATATTCATATACTCAATCCCGATTCACAAGTCAACTCGGCTGGAGTTGGGTTGATACAGGACTTGGATGCAATAGGATTTAAGGATGTTGACATTACAATTTGCTGAGATGGATTGAGCGTACCATGGGGACAACAATGTTGAGAATGCAAAGGCCTATAATGGGAATTTGATTGCACACCTTAGATCAATGGTGGGGAAAACTCTAATGCCTTGAAAATCGGAGGATGCATACATCTTTGCACTTTATGAAGAGAATTTGAAACTTGGACCAGCCTCTGAACATGCATTTGGGCTTTTCAAAACTCACATTACCATGAATTATGATGCTTGTCTTTCAAAGACTAGTTAGACTCCATCTACTCCGGTTAACCCATCTCATAAATCTTCAACTGCAAAAAGCTGGTGTGTTCCTAAGGCTGGTGTTTCTGATGCTCAAATGCTAACAAATCTTGACTATGCACGTGGCCAAGGCATTAATTGCAGCCCAATCCAACCAGGAGATAGTTGTGTTTCAACTAAACACTATATCATCACATGTTGCCTATGCCATAAAAATCTATTACCAAACGTCTGCAAATAATACATGAAAATGTGATTTCTCACAAACTGCAACCCTCGCATCCCAAAATCCAGGTGTAGGGCTTGGATATTGACGGGCCCAAGGAGAGCCCATCCATCGGAAAACCCAGTTGACATCCAACAGTAAGAAGGATTGCATGTCATTGAGGGCCTGACAACCTATAAGCCCATCCAGCTACTAGGATCTACGTACACCTTCACCAAAGGAATACTATCAAGCAAACGATTCCCCCTCCGCTAACTCAACCAACCGAACACCTACACCATGTTGGCCTTCCTAACAGATTGAGAGAGGGAATCTCCTAGTCAAGTAACAAATTATTGGCAGGAATCCCTCAAATCTTTAGAGGTTGTCGGCCTATATAAAGAGTCTAGGTCAACCTTATATGTATGCAATCTGACCTTTAGCTAAACTCTGTTAAATACCTATTTGCCATACACTTATTGACTTGGGCATTGGATTGGCCTCATCGTATCCCACCGACGAGCCGTTCTAACCCTTTCTTCCTCTTGCAAAACGTCTCCCTCAAAGGAGTCTTAAGGTCACACTAGGTCCTTGCACCAACAAGAATCATATTAAAATATATAAAGAGATTCACCTTGTTAACATGGTCAACCAAATTTTCATAATAAAACACTGCATAAAGGGGAAAAAAATAGCCCACATTTGAAATCTCCCAAACTACATAAAAACCACCTAAACCAACATTATTGGCCTCACTATCCGTCCCGGAATAAGTTCTAGAGTCTTGCTACTAGTTTTGTAACAAACATGGTTAATAATAGGAGAAAATACTATAGAGGTCTATGGGGTTTAACATTTTAACAAATCACTCCATAAGATTTAAAAGTTATCAAATCTCTGTGTAAGGTATGCTCCATTATCAAATCGCTCCTTTTGTGCATTTTTCGTTAGGTTTTATAATGGAAATTATGATGAGTGGACACAAGACCACGTTAGCCCCCAATAAATAGTTTCATATTAGCTTGACACATAGGTGGGTGGCCAATTCACTAGGCCCCCACCAATAGAGGGGAGGGTAGGTGGCCACCCATCAACCCACGATGTCCTATCACTCCCATTGGTGGCATGTGTGGGTAGGACCCACTCAC
>NC_081546.1:1353256-1392413 GCF_901000735.1 Corylus avellana
GGGTGGGGCGACCCATCCACACCCTCTAGGGGTTGGTAGGGCCACCCACCCACCCCTTCAGCTTTCTTTTTTTTTTTTTTTTTTGGGAGGTGATGCACCCACATCTCTCCCCTTCTTTCTATTTTTTGTTCTCCTCGTCTTCATTTTTTGTTCATGTGTCAAGCTAATGTGATACTCCTACACACCTAGAGTTGTTTTATTAGATTTGACCTGGTCTTCTGCTTACTTGACATAATTTTTATTAAAAACCCTAATGATTGGTCTATGAAAAGAACAATTTGACAACGGAACATACCTTAAATATACCTTAAAGAGTGATTGATAGCTTTTAAACCATAGGAAATGATTTGACAAAAGGTTTAACCCATGGACCCTCTACAATATTTCCCTAAAAATTATGACACAATCAATAACGTTTAACAAATATCTACTAATAACTTCCATTGAATTCCATATTCTGTGTCTTATAATGCTACTAATTTCAACAATATGTACTGCTAACCAGGAAACTAAGAAGAAAAGATAATCAGACCATTCGAGCAACGACATTTCCGGCGGTGACTTTGCCCGGCCCGTAAATAACTCCAGGATAAATCGGCACAATAGGAACCCCCTCCGAGGCAGCCTGTATCGCAATTTTATCGGCCAAGGCCTTGGATTTCTCGTACTCCGTACAGAAAAACCTCTCATGATGAACCTGCCATCACAATTTTCTTGTTCTAGATTAGGACCAAAAAAAATTCAAAATCAAGATCGAGATCAAGATCAAATCTCCGTACTTGATTCTCATCAGCAACATATCCATCGGTGGGTCCAAGAGCAAAAAACGACGACGTGTATATAAGCTTTTCGACTGTCGTCGTCTCTCTCACTGCTTGTAAAACATTCTTCAATCCTTCAACATTCACCTAATATAATAACAACTAAATTATTGTTCTTTTAATTAAAAACAAGTAGTAATCTAAACATGGTATCAGATCTGTTAACGCTAAACTCAAAGGCCTGTTTGATTGCAAAGACAAATTCAAAACATCAAAGCGTAAACGAAATTAAAATGAGGTTTCAGAGAATCTTTTAGAGTGATGAACTTACGGAGAAGAATCTAGAAGGATCTGGAAGCCAGGGCTCGACCATAGCGGCCGCGTGGAAAATGACGTGGCAGCCAGAGAAGGCGTCGAGGAGGGACCGGTAGTCCGTCACATCACCGTAGATGATTTCCACCGCGCCGCCATCGGTGGTTGGCGGTGGTAGGGATGAGAGGTCGCTGGTGGGCCGTACCAAGGCCCGGACCGAGTGTCCTCGTCGCAGCAGTGCGTGGCACAGTCTCCCCCCTAGGAAACCGGACGCCCCGGTCACCAATACCTTCATAGCTCGTCGGTTAGATCAGTGAAATGGCCTTTGCTGTGTTCATTCCAGTTTACATAGCACTAATATTGAGCAATTTTTTATGTATAACACGTCAGTTCCTAAAACATAAATTAAAATATAAACATAAACTAAACTAAAATATAGACGGTAACGTAACAATTTACATAACATTATTTTTATATTTTATAAAATGTAAAACGGTTAAATTTATAAGAATGATTATAATAAAATTTAAATCTACTTTCATCTTTATATCATTTTTCCTTTTTTTTAGTGTTCAAACAGAAAAATTCACTACAAAATTCTTTACCAAACAGAACAAAAGAGAGCAAATCATACAAAAAGAGAGCAAATCTGAGAACAAAAGAGAGATTAAGCTCACGTATTTAGCTGCTCCGTAGAAGGTGAACGTAGATATGCTCTTTGGAGATGAATGTAGATCTGGTGCCGATAGATGTAGGTCTGCCATGAGTGAGCGCAGATCTGCACTGATTCGTTGCAGTTGTTATGAATAGGCACAGATCTACATAGATTTGTGATTAGTGAGTACAGATCTAGAGACGGAGGATTTGGGTTGCCAGGAGCGTGCGCATATCTGCACAGCTCCACCGCGGATAAACGAAAAGTCGGAGAAGGAGAAGGAGACCCATCCGCCAGTCTAAGCCGGGAGTTTACAAAGATAAGGAACTATCGTCCCAACGGCGCCAACTGCGGAAGCAGATTTTCGCAGTCAGGCTTGTCGAGCTACCGGCAAGACAAGAAAAAGGCCAACCACTTTGGCGCCGGCGGGAAGCCATATGGCTCCACAAAATATTTCTGAGCCCTTTGGGTGAAATGATAAAAATCTTTTTTCATCTCATATTTCATTTATTACAACAAATTCATCAGTCTACAAATTCAATGAAATTGCAAAAAATAAATAAATAAATACTTAAAATAATGATATATTAACATGCCTATTCTTTGCTGCTTCACCAAATTAGTTTTTTTTTTTTTTTTTTTTTTTGAGCCAAATCACTAAAAATTTAAAATAAATAAATAAAAAAAACACTCTCAAATAGCCTCACCAAAATAGTGACTTTAGTTTGGTGAGTACTATTTCGCACTTCCAATGAAAAATAATAATAATAATAATAATAATAATATAAATTTATCTCTTATTTTCTATTCTTGGAAAAAAGTTAAAAAAATAAAAATAAAGAAATCTTAAATAAAATAGTTAAAATAGTAAAGTTGCTGTATGTGCTTTAAAAAAGTTGGTAGTTAAAATATAAAAACATGCTTTTTTAACTATTTTGGTGAGTAAAATTTGGTAAAACTGTTATGAATGTTCTTAGAATGCATAATATCGCAATTATTAATGTTATCAAACATTCTTAAAAGCCTCACCGAACCTTTTTTTTTAAAAAAAAAAATTGGTATTTTAGTAAGCCAAATCACAAAAAAAAAAAAAAAAAAAACTTTCCCCAACAACCTCACCATTAAGTGACAAAAATTTATTCTACCTCTTGACTCAATAAAATGATTAAAAATTTGTTGAGCTACTAAACAAATTCTTAGCTATATTAATAATAAATAAATAAATAAACAATTTTATTCTATCTTTTTTGAGAATACGAAAAGTAAATAAAAATTAATATTTTAAATGAAAAAGTAGAAGTTGATACTAAAAATGTTAAGTCTAATATAAGTGTTTTGAAAAAGTAAATAAATACTTTTTAAAAAAAAGTAAATAGATAAATAATAATAAGAAAAGAAGTGGATGGCTAAAATTTTAATAAAACATTTGCTCACATGGTCTAAGCAGAGTATTTGTTGAGAAAAATAAAATAGAGTTTAGAGAGAGAATATCTCGTGTATTATTTGGAGATGGTTTCCATCATTTATTTTAGACCCTTTGTTTAACTGCCATCTAATGAGCAGGTCAATGAATCTTACCAATTTAATTAAATAAATTAGGTTAAAATTAACCTCTATAATTTTATATCTATATATTGACACGACCCAAATCCCACTAGCATTGCATAATTTCTCGTGAGTTCTATACTTGCACTTTGAGTGGAATCACATTTACATTTCAACCTTATTTGCAATACAGTGATTATTAGAGTGTTATGTTGAGCTTAAGCAGTCAAAGTAGAGGCATTTTATGTGAAAGAGAGGCTATAAGCTCAAAATTATGCCACATTCTTATTATCTACAAAACAGCCCACAATATACATTTCACAACCCAATTACTCATTTGTTGTCTCTAGCTTCTCTCCGGGGATCTTTGTGGAGTGTACGAGCAGAGTGCTTTGGACAAGATATAATTCCTGCAGATTCATAGACGCCCCAAGTTTCCAGTAAGAGATTATAGTCTAGAGCGACGTATGCATTTGATGGGATTAAACGGAGCATGCCTCCGTGTGGAAGAAAATAGGCGACCATTTGAAGAACTAGCTTTGATATCCCAATCTTCGACATCCTTGGGAACACACACATCAAAGAGGATTTGACCGAGAACACCATGGGCACTAATGCTTGGTAGACTATGCAGGTGGATTAAGTCTTCCTTCCGTTCATCTTGCACCGACCCAACATCTCTACCGCCGTAATACTCCATCAAACTGGGCGCAAAGTAATGGTCACTTGGTCCGAGAGCAACTCCCTGAAAGTTGTTTGAGTTCTTCATTGCTTTCCTCATGTCACCGATTGGCTCGGGTATGTCGTCATGTGTTCCTTCTATGCCCATCCTCTCTCCTTCAAGTCGACGAATTCTTTGCGAATACACTTTAGCTGCCTTACTGAGGAGCTCGGTCACAGCAGCTTTATAGTCAATCGGATAATGCCGATAATGAGCTGTGACAAGATTGAATCATGTTATTGTTTGAAATTATCATAGCAAGGTCTAGAGAAGAAATTGGAAATGAAACTAAGTTAAACCTTATGAGAAATAGGAAACAATAAAGAAAAGAAAAGAAACAAGACTTAAAATCAAACAATATTTTGATGCACACACCTATTACACAATTCGTATTAAATGATGTCTTCCTTTTGGCCGTACAACATCCACTTTTGTCCTCATCCTAATTTTCAAACATGACTTAAGTACGCTTACTAATTTTCAAACACAAACTCAGGATCAGAGATGTGTTTCAAGATCTGGTAATCTGTGTATTAAACATTTCTTTACCGCTACTGGAAGAGATTGTAGTGTGTTGACAATGTATTTGAGTGCAGTTACAATTACAGCTAACAATTTTTTATACGATTCGCGAACCTGATACAAACCCGACACAAAATTAGCGGGTTAGAATTGAGGAATCTGACCAATTTAATTAAATAAGTCAAGTTATAATTGACTTATATGGACTTATACCCATGTCTCGACATGATCTAAACCTAACATGCGACATTTAAGACTGACAATTTTTTATACAACTCACAAACCCGACACAAACCTAATACGAAATTAGCAGGTTAAAGTTGAGGGGTTTGCCCCGTTAATTAAATAGGTCGGGTTAGGTTTAACCTATATAACCTTATACTCATGCCTTCGACATGATCCAAATACGACAAGCAAACACAAATTGTCCCCTCTAGTCACAATGCAACTAGGATAGTTTCTGCAATGTTCTATACACGTTAGATGGTAAATATTGACATAAATTCATTAAGTTTAGAAGCAGACCTACGTGAGGAGAGTCACTCCATTTCACTAGCTTAATGTCACCCCCAAGATCTTGTACTCGTTGAGCAAAATTGCAGATAACTTCATATGGAGCAAGATCATCATTTTCGGAGCATAAAATGAGATATGGGGCCTGCATGCTCTGGAGAGGAACAAAGCTGAATAAATGCTGAAGGAAAGAAGTGAAAACTTTGAATAATAGCTAGTCCTAGTATACTTACAACAGAAGAGTACAGAGTCTGCCAATACTCAGCGCGCTGTGATTCAAACCGGCTGAGGAAGAGGGTATCAAGACCAGAGGCAATGCTGTGGGCAATCCATGATGCTAATCTTGGCGGATGGGACATTTTGAGAACAGTTGGGTGAAGAACAAAGTTTGTACCCATATCACTGGTAAAATCCACTGGACTGGAATCATAGATATGCCCAGATATACAGTCTCTAACTAGTCGGAAGTCATCCTTTAAAAGAAAATAAGAAATAATATCAAAAATTGTATTTGGGTGCTTAAGTTCTTATGAGTTTTCACCATTGTATGTATTTTAATTCTTTATGTGACAGAATTGGGATTATTCTCCGTTTAATTGCAAAAGGGAATGGGTGGTAGGGGAGAAGAAAAGAAGAGCATACCAGATTTTGTTGTCCTTCACACTTCCCCTCAATTATCTGCCACAGGAGGAAAATCTATTTAAATATCTATCACAAAAAGAAGAGGTTTTCGGATACCTGCAATGATATCTTATAAATACAGAGAAACCCTTTAAAAGTCACACATACAGATTGCCTTGACTTTAGAAGAAATTACCTGAAGGACCTTGTACATGCAAGCTTTAGGACCACCAGAAAAAGAAGCAAGGACTACAGGGCATGGCCTAATTTTTAGCTCCTACATGCCAAAATATCAAAAAAGGAAATTATTAGCCAACCTTATCCAATGAATGAATCTTCCAAAAACTTGAGCATGAGGAGTACTAAAATTTTACTCGTGAAAAAGGAGTATGAAGAGTGCCATCTTAGTTTAAAGGAAATAATTTACATTTGGTACGTTGATGGCATTACAACTCAAGCAGGAATTCCAAAAGATCATAGTTCCATAAGCATTCATTAGGAACAGGTTAGAGAAATAACTAAACAAAATATTTTCACCTGTTGTTGGTAGGATAACTACAATAAGCACTGACCTGAACAAGTTCATTGAGAATATCAACTGCTAGAGTTGTGGCCTTCTCAGGGAAGAACCTGTACAGATTACAGATGATCCAAAATCAATATGTGTCCATGACAGAGGGCAATTAAAAAGGGCACCTTTAATTCTGATGGCAGCTACTGAATATGAGGGAGAAACTATAGTCATGCTTATCAAGCCAACACGCACTAATCATATAGTTCTGAAAATGTAATTTTCAAAATATAACCTGTTAAATGTAGGTGAATTCCAATTTTACTATAAGCTAGGCTACATAAGTACCTCCCTGACCTATATGTAATATATACGCAATAGTACATTAAAAAGATGAACAGGGTATGACAGGGCACATTATGTGCTCTATTGTCTCTACTTTCATTTGTTGATATTGGTGTTGTACTCAAGCGAAGTGCCCCATCCCTTTGAAGATGGGGCACGTGCGGTTTAGTCCTTAGGTTACTGGAAGTTCTTTATGGAGCTTAACCTCAAAGCATAAACATTGCCGGTCAATACAGCGAATTTGGAACTGCTATACCCCACCCCATCCCACCCCCAGCGCCCCAGCGGGGGCGAGACAGAAAGGAGAAGGGTGGTGATGGTGATCTATTAGCACAAGGCTCTTCTATCGATGCTAATGCCTCTTCACACAACAATCAGGGAGCTGCATATGTAGACAGTTGTTTCTGATTACTTTGAAAAGATCATTAGGTCTTATAGTAAATCGGAAGGGACTGTTGCTGTACAATAGAACAGATAATAAACACTTCTTCTTTTTTGATCATCATGAATAATTAGGACCAGAGACAGACATGCATAAAAGGAAACGAAAAACACATTCCCAAGTCACAAATTTGGACCCAATAAAGTGCTCCATGCACATCAGCCAAGCAAAGATAACAAATTTGACTTGTGCTTAAATTTTTTGAATGGGGATACTCTGTTTACAAAATCTGAGCCAAACCCAAACCAATTTAGACTATTATCCTTAAAGCTTTTTAATTTACTAAAAAGTAAAAGAACGGCCTCTAGACCCATCTCATCTCAAATTAACAATACCCAGATTAGCTAAGTTTTTCATTTACCCAAAAGCTAAGTAAAAATCAGCACCAAGGTGAAACATTTCAACCAACCCCATATTTCTTAAGATCCAAACAACCAACCATGCAGACTCATTCAAAAACCCAATCAAATCAACAAAAACTTACGAAATTTAAGAACACATAAAGAATTTAGCACTCACGAATTGAGAAACTCGGAGTGGCAGACGAGTGTCTTCCAGCCCAGAGACGAGTAGAGCTGCACGTAGCTCTTCAAGTGCCTCTCCTGGCTCGACATCCATGCGAATACCACCACTAGGCCCTCTATTTTCCCACCCATTTCACTTCTTCCCCAATAATATCTACCCCCAAATCCCCACATTTCCCTCCTCCGTTTCTTTCTTTTTCCCAAGAAGTCAATTCCTGGAATCTATTTTCCAATTCTCTGTCTTGCTAAAATGGCCTTTTGTGAATAGAACTGGATTTCGAATTTCGATCAAACGAAAGAGTGGGATGGCATGCTTTCTGGTCTTTTTTTTTTTTTTTTTTTTTTTGACTATTTTTGGTCTTTGCAAGCTCTGTAACTAAAAATTTTGAAGCTTTTATATATGGTCGGGCTTTGAATTCGCTGCGGTCAGAAATCCTGTAATTTCTGAAGACGCCAATCTCTATCAATTAAAACCTGCCACGTTCTCTTAGGGATTGGACTTGCCCTTTTTTTTACTGCTCACAATTGGGTAATGTGGAGTCCGGCGTTCATTGGTTCCAAATCTTATCCGCTGCAGCAAATTGAAGCTGTTCAGCGACATTCAATTCAAATCTTGTTCAATTGCACTCCGAGTGTGAATCCAGCTTTGCTTTGAAAAAAAAAAAACAAAAATAAAAAATTGCAATAATAATCAATTACAAATTTAATGATAATTTTAAGAGTCACATTATCTTTTAAAGGACACGAAAGCGACTTCTAGCATTACTCCGTGGTTATATAATATATACATGACAAAGTTTTTTTCTTTAATTTGAGTCAGACAAATATTTTTAATTTCGTTACGACATTTTTCTTTAGTGCACGTGATTTTTAAAAAATATATATGAAAATTACATTCTTTATTAAAAATGCAAGTAAAAATGGACAAAAATTATGCATTAACAAACATTCTAAACACAATAATATTTTTAAAATGGTAATGCTAAAAAACACATTTTTATTTTACTTGTGGTTTCTAGCATTA
This sequence comes from Corylus avellana, assembly GCF_901000735.1. Taxonomy (NCBI): domain Eukaryota; kingdom Viridiplantae; phylum Streptophyta; class Magnoliopsida; order Fagales; family Betulaceae; genus Corylus; species Corylus avellana. The sequence continues at coordinate 1,361,753 of NC_081546.1, forward strand.
TCTCTTCCTAAAAGAGTAAATATGTAATCAAATAATTATCTAATAATATTGACGTGACAGTTTCAACTAACATTTGAATTTAAGGATTGATTAGAACTATTATCTCAATATTATAAGATAAAAATAAAAATATAATTTTTAGCATTATTCTTTCCGAAATCGTAACAATAATCTTTGTCACATCTAAATATTTAAAAAAACAAAAAAAAACACCCGAGAAAAACATGTTAGCAATTAAAAAATATTAACTCTAATTTTGGTAGGATGTACCATCAAGACTTGGAGACCAATTCTTAATTATATCTTATCTTTAGAAGACAATAAACTTTGTTGTGTCACGTCAATTATTAGAACAAAGCTGTCATGGTGTGTGACCATTCGATGAACTTCATATGGTGGAAGGGTACAAATCTGAAATCTCCCATGCCCTGTCACCATTGGATGAATGAACCTCTTCTGGTGCAAGGAAAACGACCACAATGATAGAGCCTCAGCCAATATAGTAATACCGAAAAGAAAAAGAAATGTAAAACTAGTATTGTATCTGTTTAAAAGAGATAATAGTAATGACATTCATTTTAATCAAATTAAATTAATAATCGCCCAAAAATGTGGTAGGTATGTTCAAATTTAAATTTTTTTTTTAAAAAAAAAAAAAATCACTTTTAGACGAATGAGAATCCAATATGAAAAAATACCTATATTTATTTTGAAGAACTCTAATATATTTTGAAATGGCAAAATTATCTTTTTTCTATTTTAGATTTTTTTTTAAAAAAATAAATAAATCTTTTTTGAACAAGGATTTATTCACATCTATTATCCAATAAAGATTCTCAACAATTTTGTTATCTTATTGCTCGAATTACCAATAATTCAGACAATAAATACGAAAAAATTCTTATAGGACTCACCTATCCGAACAAATCTCGGATAACTCACCCACTTATTAGGATAGGCCTACCCCATTGAAACTCTCTTACACTGTCCATTTGGTTTAGAAATTTTTTTAAATGTGCAACCTAAAAAATTAACATTTTCAAAACACATTTAATAAAAATGCAATTAAGCGTTCAATAAAATTGCGGCTTTGCCTTTAAAATCGTGCATTTTTAAATCGCACCCCCTTGCTGTTTTAAAACTTAAAATTTTTCACCTTTTATATATATATATATATATATATATATATATATATATATATTTTCTCGCACTCTCAAACAGAAACTTTAAGGAATTTTGTTGAGAAAGGCACATTTGGCTAACGAAATTATGGGAAAAAACGCACTCTTTAACGTCCATCACAATAAATTTCCCTGCCAATGTGACTTGCATGCTATTGGGTGGCTTTTTGGAGGGGGGTTGGGGGAGGGGTCTATGGGCGGGGCAGTTCAATTTTTCTATGTTTGCAAATTGCAATAGAATTATATAAGTAAAAAATAAAGCTTATTGCCTAATCTCCATTAATAGTTTTTCAAGTGCCTCAGTCATGAGAGGAATGTGCAAGCAATCCTGGCCATCCGAATGCCTTTTGGTCTTGACCAGTTCATGATCTTTGAATTCTGTCAAATGGGAGTTCAAAGTAACCTGGCTGCTCACCAGGAAGCGCTCTCGACAGATTGTGTATAAATTGTTGATCGGCATCCCTGAAAAGAAAAAGTAGAGTGACGATATAATAAACTAAAATTCACAACATACTTTCTCTCAAAGTATAGAGAGAGCTACTTGCCTTCTTCATCGGGATGAGCCAGTTGATATTCTGCAAGAACTCTGAACACACTCTGGGCATTAGGTGTCAAACTCTGTAACACAATCGCAGCTGTTTTGGCACTTTGAGTGGTATTGCCATGCGCGAGAATCAGAGGAAAAAACATCCCTTCAACCCTGTATGGTGCAAAGGTAGGAACATGATACCAACACCAGTTGAACTGTGTGTGAACCATCTTCTTATCCCACACTGTCAACCAAATCACGAAGGGTAATTAGGCTCAAAGACAGAATGGTATTTGGGATATCTCATCTCTGCAATGCCACAAATTTGGCATTCCTTTCATGCAGATAGTTCGTTATAACAAAGATTATACCACTTTACACTGCTAAAAATAACAAAACAATTTAACTTAAACAAACAATAACAGAATCAATGACAAAATTCAACTAAGGTAGTTAAAGAATGCGAAAGCACAATGGATAAGTCATAAAATGCCCAGTGCCAGCCCATTTGTCTTTTATGAAATAATTTGACATAATTTGACATGCTTACTGCCAACTAATTATTTTCTATCAAAAACAAAAGGACTTACAAAGGGGTGCATTCACATGGTCGATTGAAGCAACAACACGAATACAGGAACAAGCAGCTATTTGTGCAAGATACTGTTGAGTTTCAGAGTCTCTTAATCCAGGCCCATCAATATTGTGAATAACAACACATATGAAACAATCTTTGTCCTGTGCTTGTGATCCATTCAGAAATGCAAGAAGATCATCCATGGACCGGGAGCTAAATGGCTGTTGAACTTTAGGCAAGTTCCCAGAAGTAGTCGCTAGTTTGGTTTTCAATTGATCCCATAGAACTTCAGCTAATGATATTGCAACCTACGTTTAAAACAGCAGGAATTGGTAATAGAGCACGGAGAGAACAAAAGGTCAATATACAGTAGGCAGCCTCCTTATTTTTCATAACGCATATTCTGTTCCCTGTGCAATATGGCACTGGAAACAACTTTCATCAATTTCACCTCTGCATATGGATACAGCAGTACAAATAGCAATTGGCAAAATAAGCATGTACCACTTTGGATTTAATCTGAGCAGATGATACCTGTTTTATATTAATTGATTGAAGATAGCCATTAATTACAAATACACAATACTCGGTCAATGCTGTTGAAGCAAAATCTTCAATCAAAGCTTTCTTAGATCCAAATCCATACATTAGAAGGCCAAAACCACACCTGATACATTAAAAAAAACAGATAAAAACACAGATATATTTTATAAGAAAAATATGGTTACTGAGGCTATTACTTTCAATAACAATATGGTATATTTTTGCTTTTACTTTACCAGCATAACAATAAAATAAAATAAAATAATAATAATATAACAGAAGCAAAATTGCAAACAACTGAGGCAAAAATATTTCATTGAGGTATGTGTAAGTAATGATCATAGCAATCTTATCACTTGCAAAAGAAACTACAGGAAACTATCCACCCTCAAAAACAAAGGACTGTACAGCTTGTCCAACAAAAGAGTAAAGTCATCAAACCGAGGGTGCAGTTAAACATGAACCAAGTCTCCTCTAGGTGCTAGAGTTTAGAAATACATAACTCAAAACACGCAATGTCTCAAACTGAAACTAACCCTCAAGCCAAAGAGTTGGAAACATCGCTGTATCACAAAGAGATGCAGTAGGGATGTTTCTTCAGACGTGTGACCTATAGATGCTTGGGGTTGGGGGGAAGCCTCTCCACTGATTTCAGTGTAATATCCTCCCCAAAAAATATCAATTTACACACCCAGACGAATTCGAAGCCCCACATATCTCACACACTTAGTGGACCCAACATGCAAATTCTTTTAACTTTAAATGAGATAAAGGAAAGGCGATGTTCAAACTCAGAACAACCTGCTCTGGCACCATCATAAATTAGTTGCCCCAAAAGCTTATACGAATTTAATCAACAATGTTTAATAAGAGCAAGTCTATCATTGCTTGATTACAATAAATCTAAGCGCAAACCTTAGCTCGAAAACCCATTTGGGGTACAAAATCCTGTAGCTGTTCATCAAAGCCACGACCTCCTTCTCATGCTTTGGTTCAATATTCGATGCCGCTGCCCTCAGCTCCTGTACATAAAATTTCAAAAATCGATAATTTTATTTTGAAGAGTAAGATTCCTAGATTAGGCGAATACCTGTTCGTCAACGAGATCAATGTCGGAGAGCTTGCAAGCAGATTTCTTTCCAGAGCCGCCCAATTCTTTCGCGAGAAAATAGTTTCTCGAGAATCCGAACTCCTCCTCCTCCTCCTCTTCCACACCATTGTCGATATCCATTGTTGCGGTTTTCAAAATGAACTGAGCGACTGAAATGCAAGGGTGGCTGTTTTAGTGCCCTAGCGAATTTTCCCGCGTTTTCACATTCGGTGCACCAAAATGAATCGGGTTAGATTGGATCCACTTTTGGTTGGGCCATTAGGACTACTATTATCCAATACGAGCACAGGGCTTACGGGGTGGTAAAAAATTTTCCCCAACCCCCATATGGCGGGTGATAAAATTTGTATCCGAAACCCGGCTGCAGTGAACAAAAACCACGGGTCTCGGGTTTTGCGGGGCGGGGCGTGCACAGTGCAGATAGTGCGGGTAATGTAGGGCGGGTCAGATATTATGTCCATGGCATTTTTGTATTTTTTTTATTTGATTGAGTTTTAACCCGGCTACAGGAAGGTTAAAACTCGATCTGCATAATAGAATCGACGTTAATATCTCCAAAAAAAGAGAGCAATTTATGTTTCTCAATTCCAAGTCTGTGAGAGAGAGAGAGAGAGAATCGATGTTAAAATTTGGAAAGAAAAAAAAAAGAGCACTTTCTGTTTTAGTTCCGAGTCAGAGAGAGAGAGAAAGAGAGATTCAAAGGGAGAGAAACCTGGGCTGCTAGACGTGGACGAAGGTGGCTGACCGGTGCTCCCGAACTGCAGGCTAAAGTCGTGACCGTGGACTAGAGGGTGTGCGGGCAGCTTTAGGTTGGACTTTGGAAAGTGAAAAAATGAAAACTGAGAAAGAGAGGCAAACGAGCGACTTAAACAGAGTTTGTCTTATGGGACGGTGCGGGTACCCGTGTAATTAAAAAAATCCTAACTGCAACCCACCCTGTCCCGCCTCGCACGGATAGTAAAAAATTCAACCCGGATCAACAAAAATAACACTTAAACTCGGTATTTGCGGGGCAGGTGGGCGGGTTTTGCCCCATTTGTGGGTTCGTTTGGCAAAATATTTTAGAGTTTTTTGGCTTTTTAGTTATCATATAAACATAGTTTTGAGCATTTTATTATTTTGTGAATATTTTATATTTTGAGTTATTTGTTAATACTTTTATTTTTATATTAAAAAGTAAAAAAACTATCCTAAAAAGCATACCTAACGAGCTACTATGTCATGGTTAAATAAATTAGGCTAAAATACGATATGATTTGTTTTAGGGTCCATTGTTAATTCAAGAGACGTATGATAATAGTTTTGAAAGTTTCTTTTATGTGGGCATGTAAAAAAATATATATTTTTAAGTTTTGGTTTGAAAAAAGTATTTTAATGTGATTTGGTGGATCGATATCTATTTAAAAAGTATTTTGCGTGTTTTAATTATTTTATTAATAAATTTGAAAAGGTGGGTTTTTATTTTAAATTTTTTTTTTTTTTTAACACCATTATTAAACAAATATGATATTCTTTCTCTATTTCTATTAAGCCACCATCTCTTATGATTATTTATTTTTATATTTTTTTTTTAAAAAAAAAAGAACCTTAATTCAGTCATCTCCACCTTCCGAAGTCATTGCCTCTTCCAGTGGAGCAAATTCTAATTTTCTACATTCAAATAGTTTATTAAGCAATTTTTTTCATTGCAATTGAATCTTAAAAGTTTATGTAATACACTGTTTTATATTTTTCGTATAATTTAGAAAAATAGCAAAGCATTTCTAGATTAGCAATGAGAAAATAGTTGATTGATGTGACATAAATGTAAAATAAGTTTTAAAGTTTTTGTAAAAAAAAAAAAAAAAGATTATTAATGTGAATAAATGAATTTAACTTTTTTAAGAGAAATGAAAAATAAGAGGGAGAAGGCTTTTCCAAACAGGTATTTGAAATGATTATCACCTCCATGGTCTAATTGATAGGGATTTTTTCAGATTTTTGAATAACCAATTTATCCTCCTTCACGTGCTCCTCCTCTCCCTCTAAGATCATCTCTTTATAGTATGAAAGACGGAGTAATTCTATAAGTTACTCATGTATCTTTGTTTCATTATAAAAATGATATGACTTTTAAAATTATTATTTGATTAAAATTTAATAATAATTAATCACAAGGCCAATGATAATTTTAAAAGTCACATTATTTTTTGAATAACACAATAATGACTTATAGCATTACTCTATAGAAGACTGCAGTGAATAAAATAAATATTTTCTTCACTTTCGATGTTGTAAAAAACTTTTAACGTACGTTTAAAAACAAGTTTGATCAATCAAACTTAATCTCAATCGATCGAAACATGGCAACTCACATTCTATTGCACATAGAATCTCACGTACTCGCATGCTTGAAACCAATTCGATCATTCATGTAGAATCTCATGGTCATTCACCGTGTCCCAATTGCCTTCCTCCGCCTTCTCATCCGGCAGGTCTACTGTTATGGGATTTGTTTTACTGTCTTTCTCTATAATTTTCTATTCCTTGTTTTTATTATTTTTTTGGCTAGTTAGTTATGCTGGCCTTTTTTTTTTTTTTTTTTTTTTTTGACAAAGTTTTCCCTATTTATTTTAACTACTGATGGTCTTGTTTAGTTTCCTCAACCGACTACTGAAGATCGTGTCGCAAACCCTTTGGGGTTTTGTTCCATTTTTGGAACTTTGCCTTATATTACAGCCTATTTTGGCGATTTAAGTTCATTTGATGGGTCGAATTATTTATTTGATCCATTCTCAAAGGTTCTTTAGAAAACTCTGTCGCTTTTGTGTTTTATTTTCTTGTAATTTCCCTTTCCCCTTCCCCAACATTGAATAGAAAAAAAAAAAAAAAAAAACATGTTTGATAAATAAAGCTTTTAAATTAAAAAAAAAAAACGTTTTTTTGGCAAAAACTTCATTTTCAAGCTTTTTGTGTCAAAAATGCATTTTTGTCATTTTAAGAGTAAAAAAAATCAAATAAGTACTTTCGAAATTTGTTACCAAACATGCTAACTTTTGTTTAGCAAAACTTTTAAATACTAAAAGTATTTTTTTTAACTTCTTAAACCAATTGCCTATTTACGTCACAACCCTTCTCTATTTTCGTTATATTATTTATTATTCTCTACAATTTTATTTATATTTCAAAAATTTCTGGCCTACAATATGTGCATTTATGGACATTGCAAAGTATCGATCATCAATCAAGAAAAAATGTAGCAAGTAATAATTTCGATTAATGCGTTCAACGGTATCCAGCGGGAGAACATTAATTGCATGATGTTTGTTTACAAACCCAAAAAGGAAAATATAACTAATCATTGGTATGTGGCTAATCATCGTTTTTAACAACTCATGGCAGCTTTTACCTCGTGATAAACACTTGATTAATCTGGGTAATAACTATTATTCTATGAGTGAGTTAGCAGCTTTAAACAAAGAAGTAATAAATAATATAAAAAGTAAAACCAAGATGTGTTATCAGGAAAATCACAAGCTTGAAATTCCAAGAAAAGCCCAAAAAGTCAAAAAAACCAAGCCGTGGTATCATTATCGTAAACCTCTCGCACACTTCAGCGCAAAAATCACGGTAACATCAGCGAAGAAGATCAGACCGATGCACCGAATCCCCCCACCTTCGCAACCAAAAAGTACCTGTTGTTAATTATTGTTTAAGCAGTGGATTAGCTATCACAGATAGAACACCGCAACAACAGGAAAGGAAAAACAACACACTTTCACTGCCGGTAGGACATTTTGGCAAGCATAACGCGTGGGTTATCAATCAAAGAAAGCAAAGTATTGTTTCTTGCGATCTAGCGGATCGATCTATTATACCCGTCAGAGAGAAACAAAAAGAATCTCAGTTTTCAAGGCAAATTATAGAGAGAGAGAGAGAGAGAGAGAGAGAGAGAGTGAAGAGGGAGAGTGAGAGATGGTGGGATGAGGGTGAACAAGAAGAAGGGAGAGAGGGGGGAACATGGCGCAGGGAAGAGCGAGGTGGGGATGTTCGTACAAGAAAACTACTCTGGTCGTTTGCTCGATCAACATTTTCATTGCCCTCTACGTTCTTCGCTCTCTGTATTCTTCTCTCTACATCTACTCCGGTAAAGTCTCAAGAAACAGTAAGTCTCTGTTTTCACTTCCACCCCTTTGAGCTATAGGTTATTCTTGTTATTTTGGAAATACCCAATTAATTTCTGGGCATTTTCTGAAGACCCGGTTACAGAATTTAAGATTTTGCTGTTTTTTCAGCTGTTAACTATACCCCGGATCAGATTAGGAAAATGGAAGAATCGATTCGGATTCGGAGAGCGTCCGAACCGTTGGAGCTTGTTAAACTGGTAAGATCCGTTTGGGTACATGTTTTTCTATTTGATTGGATATTGGGTATTGCTTCCTTGATGGTTTTCCTGAAACTCGTTGTTATGGCCAAAAGGTAAAGGAACTAAAGGAAGAGCTTACTAGAGGAGAGGTTGTGGTTCAACTGCCACGGCCTTTGAAAGAGAAGATAACCGATGAGATTTTGAAGAGGTTGAAAAGCTTGAATGGTAGTGCCAACACTACTGAGCAGCGAGGTCGGTGGACTTTAATTTTCCGATTTTATGTTTAGGAAGAAATTGTTTACACTTTATTACATGATTGATGATTTACGGAAACATTTATCAGTGATGTTTTAGGATGTGGCAATACCAATATTTTAATAGGTAACTTAGCTAAAATCCCTTCTTGTTTTTGTATCAACATGTATCGTGCTTTCCTGCTTCAAGTTCACATTCCATCCATGTTCTGTTTTTTTTTTTTCTTTTTTTAAAGCTGAATCATACCCTCTGTTCCAATTATAATTTTATAATAATGTTATGTTGTAAAACCAAAAGGTTGTATTTGCTTATACAAACTATGAGAATTTTGAATGCGAATGGACTTTTTTCGAAATTCTCTCTCAACCTGTTCTGTGGTTTTAATACTCCATGGAGTTGCAGAATCATTGTAGATGACACATTTATTGTATCTTTGGAAACTTCTTGGATTCTTTGCATTTTCTATTGTAATTCTTTAGGGAAACCTTCTGTTTTAAATATAGACATATTTTTAGGCCTCAATATCATGTTACAGAACACTCTTTCATTTCTGTCTGCAATCTGATCACTCCTTGTGTTACTTTCCTTATTAGTAGTTGATGATGCCATGCCTAACATTCATAACTTGTAATTAGTTTTAGCCAGATAGTTTGGAATATGGAGGATAGCATACACTAGTTAGTCCTTATCCTCTTTATTTTCTTTTGGTAATTGTATTTTTCTCTCTCCAGATTTCTTAACAACCCAGATTAATTCTAATGGAGGCATTCAAAATGCGAAAGGATTTGGTGTTGTGTATTTCTCTCTCTGTCCAGAAACAAATTGGTATTGTGTTTAGAAAGTTGAGCATAAACCGTAATGGTCTAAGGTTGTGTTGATGCCACTTGGAGAGTGGAGAGTGGAGAGTGTTTGGGGGGCCTGGGGGGTTGGAGAATGTGAAATTGCTTTTTTTTTTTTTTTGTTTTGTTCCAATAAGTAAAACAATCTCAATATAAGCGTAGAGGGGCACAACCCAAATACAAATGAAGCATACAAGAGAAACCCCAAATTAGGGAGAAAAAGAAGAACAAAATTTCTTTTTTAGTTCCATTTGGATAAATATGTCGCACAAACTTTTTAGGTTGTATCAATTTTGATAGCCTAAATGGGTCCCCTCATTTGTAAATGGTAAATTCTTTGCTTCTACGTCCTTAGCAACTTTACCCTTGTACTGATCCACACATTTCACCATCTAGTATAGTTACATGATATGATTTTAAGGTGTAGATATACTGCAGAAGTTTGTAAGTAATTGCAATTTGGGCTGGGGCTTCATTCTTCTTGTGCGTTATCTGATATTAATCATGGCTGTTCCACCCTTCAACACCTCTGCCAAGCCTGGTCTAGCTAATCTCTTTTATCCTTTAAATGCGAGCAAGAGTGTAGCCAGATCAGTAGTAAATACAGCTAAACTCGTTCTAAGTTTGGGAACAAAAGCTTCATTTTCAGGTAGTAGCTTAGCTATCTCCACCTCCACTAATTCTAGATGTCCCCTTGGACACCAGCTTTACCTCTGTCTCTTCTACCCTGCACCCTTCTTACTGCTTCTGAACATCCATAACCACAACCAACATTGCAACTGCAATGCCATTATTGTCGGTGCTCCCAATCTTGATGCCATCACCTCCATGACCACCTCCATTGCTGTGATTGCCTGCTGTAAAACACTCTTTCCACCACAATGTCACTACCATTACTATGATGAAGACCACAATGCACCCATACCCTTGCAGGTAGGGCGTATAACGCTTTCCTCCTCCTCGAGACTGTCATTGCTTTTACCACCAGTATTTATAGTGCCAATTCTATCACCCTAGAAACTACAGGATCACCAAACTGTTAGTGTCATAATATTGCCTCCATTACTGTCACACCATTGCTACCTGCTCGGGAGCAACTTATGTTACTGCCCCTTCATGACCTCAGATCTTCCTTCTTCTCTGTCATTAACAAATCAATTTAAGTCAGAAAACTATGAATTTTATTTGGAAAAAACTCCCCCATACTTTCTCTCTTGTCTAAAAGAGGCAGGAAATGGTGGTTAGAGTATTTGAAGATGAAGGGGGAATTAGAGTTTAATAACAAATTATGGTATGTTGATGGGTTTTAGGAATGGAATGGAACCTTGAACGTTGCATTGCTTAGATTGTTGAGTGAATGCTGTAAGCTGTCAAGTTAATACATTGACTGTAAATTAAAGAAGCAAATGAACTTAGCTATGAACAGGAAATCTCCACTGAACTGCAATTTGGTTTTAGTTTGTTGAATGTTTCTGACGTGACTTTATTTTGATGTCTGTGTCTGAGTTTACCTCGTGACTGAGTGCCTCTAACCAAAACAAATGGTAAAATTATGATTAAAAGTTTCTTTTTGAATCATAATTGATCTATCGGAGATCCAATGTGACGCTGCACCTGTCAAAGTTGTTTTTTAGTTTACTGCTCATCGGCTTTGACTTCAAAACCTTTATGTGTTTAGCTGTTCAATGTTATATTTTCTGGTGAAATATAGTGCATAATCTGTGAATGTGTGGAGTGAACTTGGGACTAGGTTCCAGTATATAATTGTTTTATACCTTGCAACAAGGAACTTGTGATTAGCATGAACATTTGTGGAAAATGCCCCTATCATTATTCATAATGATTTTTCTTTGTATAGGTGTAGTGCTATTCACATGGGTCCTTATCAAAAAGTGAGATTGTTTTTAAAGGGATATTTTGTGGTATAGTGTTAAGTGTCCTCTTTTAGATTGGTCCAACATGAATTTGTTCCAATGGTAGGTGCTACCTTTCCAGTCACTATTGCTGTTGGTGGATGTGAGCACCTCATGGGGGTCACAGAGGCTTGTAGGACTTCATTTTTAATGTTCATTAGTGGTGCACAATGCTTCCAAAGAAGACTGGAAAAAAAGGCATTGTGCAAATGCCACCGGAACTTGTTTTCTCCTTTTTCAGTCAAAGGTGCCACTGGACTAAAACAAAAAAAAGTAGTACATAATGACTTGATACTCTGTTGGAAAGATGAATGTAATTTTTGTACACTCATTGTATCTATAGGCTTTTTGTAAGAATGTTCTGTTGATAAATTATATTAAAGAAAAGGCTAATTATCAGATCAAAGGAGGTGGAATGATTTAAGTTTTGCTGACTTTATGTTCGTAGTTAAGTTCTCTCATTCTCTTGTAGTAGAAAATAACTTTTGAGGTTGATAGGATAATTGTGATGATAGTTAATTTTATGACAATAGTTTAATTTAAAGTATTGGCTTGTTGCATTTTTTTTAAAAAAATAAAATAAAATAAAACCTGATTCTTTATGTATTACATCACAATTGAAGATTAGCTGTGTCAAATATGTGGATATGCGTGCACATAAATGTCTGATATCTTTGTTGCTTTGTCAAAACATTTGAGCACATCAAAAATTCTTTATTGTTTTTTGCACAAATCTTTCTTAGGCATGTAGTTCTGGGAATATTTATGTTGTGAAAATACAAACTGGTGCTTCTATAATCTGTTAAACTTAGCAGTGTCATGAAACTTGAATTTATTATCTGGAATAAGGTGTGCAATATCTATCCAGAACGTTTCACCATAATATGATTTCAGCAATCCCTTGACTGTTTTAATCAGTAATTTGCAAACCCTTAGTGTGCAAAATTATAACCTAGGGAAAGAACTGATTTTTAGTAATCACTCTACCTCAAAAACTTTTGCCACCAAGAGTGCATAGTTTTGATCACTTCTGAAACTATAACCTAGGGAAAGTACTGATTCTTATGTTTACCACAGGGTGGTCACACTCTTGGAAGCACGTATTAGCTGCTGGTAACATAGTTAACTAAATTTCATTATGCAATAAGCTAAATAAAATCTTTCTTAAGTACTCAAGAGTGCTGTGGTAATTACTAATTTGAGTCTGTCTACTATTGGTTCATTCTTGCCACTTATCCTGTCAGTATTGTTCTCTTAAATAAACAGAAGCAGTTGAAAGGTGGCGCAGGGAAAAACTAGAAGAAGCTAAGCAAACTTCAAATTCAACTATTCAACGTGAAGAAGCTGGTATGGTCTTTGCTTTCAGAGGTTGTGTGGTATTTGAGTCTATTTGTATGCAGAAAGCATTTCAGATCCATCATTCTTGAGTCTTTAAGGGACACTAGTAAAGTCATTCCTTGGTTGATGGCTAATATTCTGAACTGCTCTTTTGTAGGGATGCTAGTAAGAGCCTTGGAGTCTGATTGGGCAGTGCTATCAGAAGAAATTGGCCTTTGGATACCTGCTGAAGTCATTAACAAAGAACATGATGATAAGCCTGAGGGTGAAGAAGAGTTAGGTAATTTATTCTCTCTCCCTCTCAACACCCCTTCTTTTACACCCCCCAAAAAATCCCAGTTCTAATTTTCCTTTTTGGGAAGCTAAAAATCACATGGCACTTGTCTGCTAGATTTCTGAAATGAAATGTATAATACCATTCACTGAGCTATATTTTCTTTTCTCCAGAGGATCAAATTTTACCCGGCAGGCCAATTCCACCTGAATGCCATACGGAACTTCATACAGATTATGGCGGTGCAGCTGTTAGATGGGGCCTTACCCACCATAAAGACAGCGCAGCTGACTGCTGTCAAGCTTGCTTGGATCACGCTAAACGTGCCAGGCCAGGTGAAAGGAAATGTAATATATGGGTTTATTGCCCATCTGAGGATGGGTGCCATTCTCCAGATATCTATCAACACAAGCATCACGAATGCTGGCTGAAATATGTAAGTATCAGCCTACCTCTTTCCTATGTTGGCAACCATATATTCTTTCTTCCATAAAATTGCAGTATTTGCTCATTTACATTGGATTTTCTTCCAATTCAGTCCAGTCTAATATACTCTTGGTTTACCGATCAAAATGCAGGCGGAAAAGCCCAGAACAAGCTTTAAGGACAAGTATTCTGACTCATATAGAAATTCACACCCAAATGCTCCTTTTGTTGTACCATGGGTTGCTGGTGTTGTCAGTACGTGATTGGATTTGCCCAAATTGGGAAACAATTGGCATAGGCTTGTAAGCTGCAGGTTGTGTTGCCACGGGAACAAAAATGAAACTTGCTTCTCTGAATTACAAATATTCCGCTCCTAATTCTTTGTATTTGGGGAAAGAAAGAGGAAATAGGGAGAAGAGATGAGGGCAGGGGGGTGGGGTTGGTATTGTTCCATTTTTCTTTTCGTCAGTTAATTTTTGTAACACTGCTTGCGGTTTCCCTTGGCGCCGATGATCTTTAAGTTGAGAAATCTAGTGCCAAGACAAGGTGAAATCAGTTGGACATGAAAGCGCTTTCTCTGTGGATTTAATGATCTGCAAAAATGATTCATTGTAGTCGGGATGTGAAATTAATTTATGAAAAAGATTCATTGTTATGGGATGCGAATGCTTGGGTGTGATTGTGCAGATAATGTCCCTGCAGTTGCAATAAGGCCAAATGTGGACTGCAAGGCAAATGCTTCCCAAAACCAAAAGAATGAAGCTTGGAGTACTTGTGTTTAAAATCTGAGACAAAGCCAAGCTAGACATTACGCTGGATGGTTTGGCTTGTTTAGCAGTCGGTTGGTAATTCACAAGCTGCATCCGCGGGGCCTAACTAACGAGTTTGAGTTGAGCCGAGTTTATACAAGCGGTGATCACAAATATTAATCAAGTTGGGTCGGATTTATATTAGTATGTCTCATTTAATAATCTAACGTTTATTTATTAAATGAATTGAGACCGAGCTTGTTAGTGAGCGATTTTCTTCGTTTACAATCTTAAGTTTTTCGAATGGGACTAAGAAAATTCGAAATTTGAAATATTTAAAATTAGAATATTTAAATGTAAAAAAGAATAAGGAGATATTTGGATTGAAAAACCTCATATTGTCTCTGTTCTTCTTGAATGTAACGCCTAAAAGTGAAAAAAAAAAAAATTTAAAAAAAAAAATGAAAAATAAAAAGGGGAAAAGAAAAGAAAAATTAAAGCTTAGGTAGAGGCGTTAGCTCTCCCTCTAAAATACTGGCGGACTGCCCCTAGTGTCTACCTGATTGAGACACTACGATTATCTCTCCCTCTCGGACAAGTTCAATCGCCGGCACCTAGGCGAGATAATATCGGTACGATTTTTATATCCTGATAGCTTGTACTTTCATTTTAGGAGCTATGCGAAAATCCCACAAACTTGGCTGGAAGTTGAAATTACTACTTAGAATGCGGAGAGATTGATTATTGTGTATTTTTGTTTGTAATTCTTTAGGGGATTCTTTCGTATGCCTCTGTATAATTAGGTCATATTTTCTATCAATAAAATTTTCACATTACTAAAGAAAAGAAGGGATCTTTGGAATTTTATTATGGAGGAGTTCTTCTCTATGAAAGGGGTTTTGCTTTATTTTATTTTTCGATTACTGGTTTGGAATATTTTGTGGGCGACCAAACAGGGGACGTATGTAATTTTTCTGTTTTCGAGATTTGGGTTTGGGGGGTTCTACTTCTGCGGAAAAAAATTCGAAATTATCCCTGTTTTGTTATTAAGATTACTTCTTGAACGTTTTTGGTTACTTTAACTACACATTTTCCTGGCTCTCCATTTTCCAGAGGAAAAAGTTGGAATGTTTTTTTCTTGCCCTAGAAACAAATCACTGCTATGACAACTAGGGGATTGAGCAAAAATGAAAAGTCATGCCTTTCCTTCTTGGGTAGTAATATATTGTATTGATGGGGGGGTGTTAATGCGGTTCACCAGTTTTTCCTTTATGAATCCTTCCTTTGAATCAAAAGAAACACAACACTCACAAATAGAAGATACAATGGTTGGTAGTACTAAATGAAAGTGGTTGGGGAGACGCTGGTGATTGGAAACCTTTTTATGGAAATCTTTCTTTCACGGAGTAGTGCAGAAATTTGTAAATTCAGTCACTTCTCTTAGTGCTTGATCTAGAAATCATTTGCTATTGCTTTGGTTATTAATATTCAGAAGAAGTAAATGTCTTTTCATAGAATCTCTTCATTGCATTTGCAGTGAAAGATATCTGATAACAAGCAACCTTCCTATCATGCTTCTTGGTGAGAACTCCATTCTGGAAACCCACTACAATGTTTTATCTGTGAAAGAAGATGCAAGCTATGAAGCAATTCGAACAAGCTACCGATCTGCCATCTTAAACTCCCATCCTGATAAGTTACAGAAGACATCTGAGACATCCAAGCCTGACCATGAGTCAAGGGAAAGATTTTTGAAGGTACAGAGAGCTTGGGAAGTCCTCAGCAATTTGAGCTCACGGGCAGTTTATGATAGCGAGTTGAGAGCTCTGAGACAGGATGCTGTAACTGCAGATGATGTCAGTTTGGATGATATGATGGTTGAAGATGTTGGAGAAGCCTTGGAGCTCTTTTACCAGTGCCGATGTGGTGACTACTTCTCTGTTGATTCTGTGGAGTTGGAAAATTTGGGGTACGTATTGTTGAGAGACAGGAATAAGATTTTTTTGCAGACACCAGATGCTTCACCTGCATCGGTGGTTCTTCCTTGTGGGTCTTGTTCTTTGAAAGTTCGGCTATTGATTAATTCGGATATTTGTGTTTCAATTGATGATCGAATATGATTATTGATTTCACTGGTCTTTGTGCTTAGTTTGACTTCGGCTGCATGGTTGTGGAAAAGCTTATAACTTGTGCTTGAATTCCGATGACATAATTTCTTTTCCCATGTTTTCCGGGCAATCAGTTAAAGCCGTCGGGTAAAACGCTTTAAAACTGCAAACCTCTGCTGTTGACAAACAATGTTAATTTTCCCAAGCTTGACTTGGTTGTTGAGATTATAGAGTGCGTTGTTACAAGCGGACCGGAATCCCGTACAATAAGAATGCCTATTACACATTTGTAGGGAATATCCATCCATTGTTGGTCTCTAATAATACACAACATACACCTGTTCCGTTAACATCTATGGGCACAATAATAAATTTTCGCTTGCCTGAGGACTTGTATCAATTTAAGGTGTATTCCTCCCATTTCCACTATGTACTAGGGCTTAGGATGCTTTTGATTTGATAGAACTCAATAACTCTCTCAATACCCAGCTAGCATCGCGGTCGCGGAATAGAATGATGTATTTTTGTCTTTTCATTTTTTGAAGGGACGAAAATACTTATTTCAATATAACTAACTGGATATTATCTAGTTCAATTGGGCGGGTGAGGATCCTGATTCCGCTGTCGCACATTGGGAAATAGCCATTATGGGCTGGGCTCATTAGGCAGAAGCGGATTAGGATCCCAAAACCAAGAATAATCATTTTTTCAGATTAGATTTAATTAAATAATTTAAATTATTACTTAATAAAATTATTTGAATTATTTAATTAAAATTAATAACAAAGATTATAAACATCCACAGTAAAAAATTATTTTAATAAATAAAATCTGAAGTACTTATTTATTAGCATGTAAGATTTGGAACAGGTTCTTGGTAGAACTAAGTAGATAATCTCTCTTGGAATCCCTAATATAAGGTAAGTCTGTAGTGATTATCCATATAGACTATAGTATTTTTTACTATATAGACTATATTATTTGATCTTGACTTATTTCCTTTTGACAGCTGGAAGAATAAATTGAGTGAGACCCAGTAGAATTTATTATTCCCAGCATTAGGGGTGTCAATGCGGCAATAACCGCTAACCCTAACCGCCTTAGCGGTTAGTAGATTTCACTAACCGCAACCGTTAACCGCCTAGCAGTTAGCGGTTAGTGAAAGAAATAACCGCCCACTAACCGCTTTTTAAAAATTTGGCTTTTTTTTTTTACTTTTTTGGGCTTTTTTTATTTTATTTTATTTTATTTTTTTTGTAGTATTTTTAGTGTCTTCTTAGGCCCAATTGCTATAAAAAAAGCCCATATTAAAAAATCAAAATATTTGACCCAAAATTTACATTTACTTGTACTTTAAAAAAATTTCCTTAAATATTAAATCATAATCAGTTAAGTTTTTTTTTTTTTTTTTTTTTTTTTTTTTTTTTTTTAAAAAAAAACAACATATAAAAAAAAAAAAAATTCAACACAAAATATAAAAAAATGTTCAGAATTCAGACAACTGTCACAACATATAATGATAATATATTAATACTTAAATTGTATTTATAAGTAACACATTGGTCATTGTTTAATTCAATGTCAATTACTTAATTTGATATTATACGAATCATATCATCATTGTACATTAATAATATGATTCAATTGAAGTCTTAAGTAATGTATTTGAATTGTCATTGAATCATATGATTAAGTATTGATTTTATACATTTATATAATTATATTATTCATATGCATATGTAAACTTATATAGACTTATAACATATATAGACTTATAAGTTTATAACATACATTGGAAATAAGTCTCTAGATATTTAATTATTGTATTACTATGAATTGGTATACTTATGAGTTATGTCATATTATATATGTATAATTTGTTATTATATAATCAAATGATTTAATGATCAATTGATCATGTGATATAATCATATAAATTATAGTGATAATATATTAATACTCAAATTGTGATTTAATTATTTTTTAAAAAAAATTGTGATTTAATAATCAAGTGATTACATGATATAATCATATAAATTATAGTGATAATATATTAATACTCAAATTGTGATTTAATTATTTTTTAAAAAAATTGTGATTTAATGATAAAATGATTATGTTATATGTATAAGTATTTTTATAATTATAATTATAAAAATATATTATATAAAAAGACGGTTAGCGGTTAGCGGTTACGGTTAGTAAACCCAATAACCGCTAACCGTTAGGCGGTTATAGCGGTTAGACGGTTAGTGGTTAATATAGTTAAACGGTTAAACGGTTAACGGTTATAGTTATAGCGGTTAGCGAAACTGCCCGTATGGACACCCAGCATAAGACATCTTGACGATTGAGATATAAATCAGCCTAGGACCGATAATCATTCGAGAACGCACAGAAGCTAGGATGTTGCTCAAGCCTCTGCCACGAATTTGAGAAACCTTGGACGCCTACTGCTCACTGCTGAGGTAAAGCTCTCTCTTTTTCACGGCAAGAAAAGAATAGGGATCAATTCCAATCTTTTGTTTCTGAGACAATTTGTTCATCCTTGGCTAGAACCTAGAAAGAACTTGATTTGGCAACGGAAGTCGAATTTCATTAAAACCCCAGCAGTTCTTTGCTTATTAGAATATGTTTCTGCATTCAAAATCGAATCTTTCAGGACTGAAATCGGTGATTATATCTGGGGTTGTATTGGGGTTATGCCTGTAAGGTAGGAGTATTGTAATTTAATTTGCCTGATCATAGCCAACAGAAATAGACATGGGTTCAGAACAAAACCGCCGCTGGAGTGTTTTTGATGGGGTTAAGGTTATTCCGGCAGCGCCTGAGGCTCTCATGGCAGAAATTGATACAGCAATTTCTAACCTTGAGTATGCCCGGGCTACGGCCGGCCTTGAGCGGCGGTATGATGCCCGAATGGCAGATGATGCTTATAAGGCGGGATGTGCTGCCTTGGCTGCAGGCGAGCTCGATGAGGCTCTTCACTCTTTGAACATTTCTCTGTCTAAATGCCCACCTGATATGACTAGTGCCGTTGCTAAGATTCAGTCTCTCATTTCTCTAACGTCTCAGCAGCTCCAGAAGTCTCCCAAGTGAATTACTTGGTACTTTTCTATACTCAAAAGTTCTGTTTTTGTTTTGTTTTGTTTTTTTGTTTTTTTTTTTTTGTAGATTTCGGACTTAATTTAACTGGAAGATTTGTTGGTGTTTTATGTGTCTCTTGAACTGGTAATGAGTGATGAACATGATAGTTTTAATTCTTTGCATGCCTCATGGTGATGTTGACACTCTGTTTTGATTTCAGAAAGAGTGAAGAAATGTAGAAAGCAAAATCACAGAAATTCTTAAGCAAGTAATCTAATATCTTAACCAACTTAGCAATTTCCTTTCTTTTTCTTTACCCCTTGCAAGAACTAATCAAGTCTAGATGTTTATACCTCCCACTGCCTCTGTAACTCTGGCTGTAGTAAAGGAAAAAATTAGGATAGCCAGAGGTAGGAATCCTGGTTTCTTACTTGCTTCCATAATCAATAAAATTAATGTGTACTTTAGCAGTTTAAACTAGCCATAGGTTGAGATCCAAGTCTTCTGTATGCTTCCATAATTCTAAAATGGTAATGCTTGCTCTATAAATTGAGCATTTTGTAAATCAATCTACTTGAAAATAACATAGAGAGAACATAAAGAGACACTTTTGATCTCATAATAACAATAACAATTAACATTGACTTCAGTCATTGCTAAGCTAAAGTCCTCATCTCTCCAGCATCTCAGGAACTCCAGAGACCTCCCAACTGAATTAATTGTTACCTTTATACTTCAACAATTTGGTTTGAGGTTTTTACTATTCAATGCTAGTTTGATTGTGTGATGTTGTATGAGATGTTTCTTTGAACTAACTGTTAACATTCTCTGTACTCGTTTCTTGAATTTGTGTTTGTCAACCTTTGCCATTTGTTGATTTATCATTTTATCTCTGCTCGGAATAACCTTTTTTTTTTTTTTTTTTTTTTTTCTCTTTATGAACTTGATAAATTGTAGATGTTGGTGTTCAGATCTTTTTATTGAGGACAAGTGCAATTGATTGGAGGCCACTTCTTGAGTCACAAATGGGAGAAAGATAAGAGGGGGCCCTTAACACAATGCCTGTAGGATCCAATTGCTTGTTGACATGGTTTGTTCACTTGCCATTCAGTCGCAAGTGGGAAGGTTGGTTTTGCTGCTTTGGTGGACATCAGAATGAGACAGTGAGCAGCTTGACAAACTGTTCTATATTTGGGCATATATTGTCAGTAAGGTGTGTAAATTTGGAATATGATTATTTTTATGTGAATCAACTCCCTGGTACTTGGTCATTTGTACTTGCTTTTATAAAGGACTTTCTCAGCCACCAGAAAAAACAAAAGGGTGAAAGTCGTTTTGATTGGTTTATGTGTTGGGTTATTTGATAATGTTTTTATTTTGAAAAGAGAAATGAAAGGGAGAAGAAGAAGTTTTATCAAACAAAGCTATAAGATGTATGCTGAAAACTAGTAATTTGTTAGGGTGTTCCTTTTGTTAATTGATAGTAGGCCTAGTTTTGGTGACAAAGGAGCTTTACAAGGATACCTGAACTTTCAGAGCTCACACTTTGTTTCTATCATTCTATGTGAGCAGTACAATCATTTTTATTTTGTAGTAGAACCAAACAATACCCTGGAAGAAATGAATACCTTTGTCTTCTTGAGGAAGTTCAGGCAATCCTCAGAGTAGCTAAAACGTGAAAGAGATGGACTTTGTTGATGACCCTTCTCCTCCACTATGATTTATGAGTTCTACTGTGGTCACTGGCCCCATCGATCCTTACTCCACCCAAAAACCTGGGTGGCAATGGATTCGTGTAGATTGGAAATAAGAAATTAAGAGTTCAGTTGACTCAGGGGGTGGATGATTGTGGAGACTTTAGTTGGGTCTAATCACCATAAAGCACTGCCTATATCTATCTAATTGTGGGTATATTTGACCTCTTTTTAAGTTATCGTTGCGTTCCAGGTAGGAAGCTTTAATGTCTTTCAATCTACATCACGATGAGCGGTCTGTGTTTCTATGGTGCCTACTCTATAAAAGTTTTAACCAAAAATTAAAAAAAAAAAAAAAATTAATCATTTAATTAATATTTTAATATTTTTTCTCGTGGGCTCAAATTTTCTTTCGATAATTGAGACTCAATACTTGAAATACTCAATTAAAATGAGAAATAAAATAAGGTTCGAAATTGAGACCTTTTGTTCTAATACCATCATATTAAATTATTTACTATCCCGAAGTCTGAAGTCTCAACAAACGGATTATATATCCAAATTTTAAGAATATAATTACTTTTCTTGATGTTCCTTCTTTCGCATTTCTTCTATTTTTCCTTTGTGTGTAATTAAATTTCTTCTTAAGTCGCGTTCCGGGGCCCAAATATCAGTAGCCGTTGTTTGTTTCTGCGTTGTTTTCTCCTGAATTAGCTTTTAGACAGAAGGAATGTCATTCTTAGCAAATTTGTCCAACAGCCTTCGTGTTTAGGTAGCATGTCCCAGGTCACTATGTCTTTAGCTTAAAGTGAAACCTGGAAAACAACAGTATAGGTAACTATTTGTAGGATAATTTATGTAAAAATAATTTCAATGACTTTAGTTAGAGATAAATGGCTTTGTTTGTTAACGTGCTTTGAAGGGTATTTTTGTTTTCGGTTTGAAAAAGTGTTTTGATGCGACATTAAAAAAAAAAAAAATTATTTTTATGTTTTGAGGAGTGTTTGTGTTTGAGTTATTTGTAAATGTTTTTGTTTTGAGGTGAGAAAACTAAAGACATAAAAGAGGAATTTTAACAAATGGGGCCAATATCAGTCAAATCAGCATTATAGCGGGTTTTGTTGAAGTGTTTACCTTTGCCTTTACCCCAACGAATGCAAATCAGGTATTTTCAGGAAGCTGCAAGGCCACTATCAAAAAAGCAGGTCAATTCGAACATCAACTCTTGTCTGAATAAAATACGGTCGGTAGTTCTGTATATATATTTTGTTTCATCTCACAACTAAAACTACAGATTTCCACCCACCATGAGCATCTTTTATCATGAAGAGGCACCACCAGATTCTTTCAAGAGATGCAAATTCCTCTCTGCAACTCTGAAAGATGCATTCTCCAACTGCCATAGTTTTGGTGGACGGCGTTCGACCTCAAGCCTGGAAGATGAGTCTACAACAAGTGACTTTGATGAAGACCAGGAAGTACTTACTATTAACATATATGCATATGTTGTATCAATTTTGTTGTTGTTGTTGTTTTTTTTCTTTCTCCCACCAATTTACGTGTTCTTGGGTTACTGCTGTTATTTTTGATCTCTTCCTCAGGAAGTTGTTTCGGCTATTAGAAGTCAAGCTATGGAAAAGTTGAGACGCAAGCCAGGCCTCTTGACAGAGAGCTTTTCCTTGGTGGTCTACTCTCCTGTGACTAGAGAATTATACATGACTCCGAAGGCAGTCCAACGAGGGGAAGATCTTGATGATGAAGATGAAGATGAAGATTTTGTGACTGTTGGAAGTTGTTTCTCCTGCTGTTCGAGTGCTTTGAGTAGGGAAGCATATCACTCTGTTAAGACCAACTTCTCGCGTAGTTCGAGCTTGAACGGGCTTGATTTTCAAGAGTTTTGGAAGCGCTCTATCATTCAGGAGCTGTGTCATTGCCAAGGGTGGCCGTTTGGTCTCTGCCGGAAGGCCGTGTTGCTTCCACCCCTACCTAAATCCCCATCTGAATCCTGGTCATGGCGTAAAGGCGCTAGAATAACTAAGAGTTGATGTTCAAAGCTAATCTTCGGCCGTTTCTTGATGTTCTTTTCTTTTCTTTATCAACTTTTATACTTTACTATTACTTTCAAATAAAGTAATGCCTATTATTGTTGCTTATTGTTTTCTTTTCTTCATCAACTTTTATACTTAACTATTACTTTCAAATAAAGTAATGCCTATTATTGTTGCTTATTGTTAGCCGGCAGGAATCTTCTCTTTTTACACCCAAAAAAAAAAAAAAAAAAAAAAAGGGTTTGAAAGTTTTATGTTGTGTATAAAGGAATCTCATTAAATACAACTCCTACCCCTTTATTCTCTTCAATGATTCAACCAAGAGGCGAGAGCAATTTCAGACTAATTCCGTAGAATATGTTCTTAAGGTAAGTATATTGTTAAAGATGATAGGCTTGTCTGATAACACTTTTTCATTTTTCCTTTTTCCTTTAGTTTTTTTCTTTCAAAAACAAAAATATTAACAAACAACCTAAAACACAAAACACTTAAAAAACATTTTCGCCTTTATATCAAATAAGAATACCTTTTTAAACAAAAAAAAAAATCATCTAAAAGGCATCAACAAACAGAGATATTCCTATAAAAATTTGTTGGTAGCCAACTAGCTAATAGTAACCGAAGACTCAAAATAATTACGAATTTGTTTCAAACCCCAGATCAGGAGCACATCGTTTCCCTACAGAAGGGATTCATACCACTTCTGGTTACCAGCAACCAGAGCAAGAAGCATTCATACTAACAACAGAAACCTTTTGTGTCGGATTAACAAAAAGCAAGAAGCATCCATAGATGTAGACATTTAAGGATGAATTGAACATTGTTCCTTTCATTGTAGTCAACAAACATAACTCTTATTTGACTGCCCTTGAACCCTGACCACGAAGGTTTTCAAGAAGAGAATACACAAGCCTGTCTCCATAAAATGAAAAACATTATTCTAAACACAACGCTCACAATTACATCGAACTTCTCAAAAACTACGGGTCTAAGCTCTTTGCTCAATATATGATCCAGAGAGTCCTGAAGTTCCAAGAACTGTAACCTGCAATCAAAAACCAAAATCATATTAGGGATTAATCTTCAAGACCAAGAAACTCGCTATAGGATATATGCCAATCCCACATCCTACAGATGCAGAAATAGAAACCTTAACGCTGATGCATCATTTATATTCCCCCATAAAAATTTTCTGAGAAGAGAAGAAGACAAGGGGGTGTATACAGGTTAAATCAATAGTTATTCTTCAAACAGGTCAATCTTTCGCCGTTACTTCTCTGAGGTGGTCCAAATAGTAAGGAGAAAAATTGTATGTGTGTGACTGGTAAGCAAAGAACTAAAATTTAATAGAACACATGAGTTGACACGAGCTTCCTTGTTTGTTTTTGTATCTATTTCTCAAAAGTCACAAAGATATATGATTCATCTACGTCAAAAATTTCAAACTATAAGCCAGGATGACGCTTCTCATGGCAAACCAAACCATGAAATAAGCTTCATGGAGTATGCAAGTCAATCGAATATATGGTAAACATCATCTAACTAAAACAGTTCAATAAACTTTCAAAGGTAATGGATGAAAGTTTTTGTTACCTTTCCCCATTCAGGACCAAGGCCGCCGCATCTCATCTTCAAGTGTATCATCTTTGTCCCCAGTTCTGTCTCTACTTTCTTCCGCAAATAGGTCTCATCAGGCCCAAATGCATCCAAATAACTAGTGTAGCGACTGTAAATTGTGAGCAGCGCATTCTTAAACTCATCTGGCAAGGGCCCTACACCCTACAGAAAATTCAAGACCATCAAACTACAATAACTGGAAAGACAAAAGAATAATAAGTCCTCAATTTCTCATACAGATTGAGATTACAATACCTCACCACTCAATCCAATTCTGTCATCAAGTTCCATCTTCAAAGTTACAAGAATATCGCCAAATTCCTCAACTGCTTCAGCTGCACGGAAAACATTTGTCAAGACCTCCTTGCCAGTTGTGTCATCAGTGCTTTTAGACAATGCTGCCTTCGCTTCATGAATGAGAGAGTCGGGAAGCGTATCCCAACTGGCAGCCATCAAATCCTTGAAAACATTCTGAAGATCAGAGTCTGTTATGAGTGGCATGTGAGTTACATCTTCACTATAGAATCGTTTGCTTCCCATGCCCATCGAAAAAGGAGACAAGCAATCTGCGGATTTGCAGCATGAGAACTAAGTTCAGAACATAAAAGCCCTCTCTACAATATAACAATCAAATAACAAACCTACTAAGACCAACTAAAAGTTAACCCTCTATGCCAACTGTGTGGACACACTACTGCTCAAATGTCCACACGCTTAAGCACACAAGCCTCACCGAGACAAAATTAATCTCATCGAGCAGTCATTGTCACAGTCCGATAAAGCACTATCAAGTTTCAGCCAAGTTAACTCCACACAGAACTTACAAAAGAGCACATCTCAGCCCTTGCATATGAAGCTCATACATTCACATGAAAATATCATTTTTATGGTATACTCTAACAAGTGCATGTTTCCTTCACTGTAGACAAACACATTCTCCTTGGTTCAACAACTTCAAACAATAGACATGCACGCACCATGAAAAATATATATAAACTCCTTAACACTCCTACAGCATCCCTAGCCTAACATGTCAAACACTTATTGAAAGATATCTGCCTTCCTTGCGATTTTGTGAATCTAGCATGATGCATACCATAAAGAGTTTCAGATCGGTTTCGTTAAGCAGTTTCAAAACATGGAAAATGCAATTAAATGTTCGGTAAAATTACGGTTTGAAAACGAACTTTTCACCTGCGAAAATCGCAAGGCCAGACGGACTCTCAGTGAAGCTTAAATATGCGCTTCATCCTGAAAAGTTACCCAAATTTCAAGTCCGTCTCTTGAAAATTTTGCTTGCCAATTATGTAAGTCTCGTGCATTTTCTTAAAATTAAAGGAAAAATAACAAAATGCTTAAATTGGTTTATAAAGAAAGCTTCAGTCTTTTGCTTATTTACTTTTTTGGTAGTTACTATTAGATTATTCAGTCAGGGTCATCGACGAGCTCCGAGAATGAAAGTTAGGGCGTAAACTCACAGCAAATGAAACCAAAGAAGAACTCGATCCAGTTCATATAATATTAGGGCAAAAATTTGGGAGTTTTAAATTACGGCCAACAAAAATGTAATACATGATCGTTGGGAGTGATCGGATCTACAAGAAATGAATAAAGAGAAAGGTACCGGAGAGGAGGCGATTGGGAGAGGCGGAGGGAGATGGGGACGAGAGATTGAAGAGGCTTCGAGAAGCGCAGTGGTGGTGACGGAGCAGGCTTTGGCTGACGGCGGCGACATGATAAGATCTGGAGCAAAGCGAGCGGTACAGTGATCTCACAACCAACATCTTTTCCATTTAGCTTTCCCACCAAGAAGAACGAGGGAAGCGTTTTGAGTGACAAGCTCAGAGGCTTTTCGTTTGGGGGGTAATCGGAAATGAAATGGGACAATTCTCACACAACCAGTTTCTTTCCTTCGCGTGTGTGGGTTTTTTTTTTTAATAATATATATATATATTTTTTTAATAAATATAAGTAAAGAAAAAAAAAAAGAAAAAAAAAAAGAGAAAAATGAAATTTAATCCCTAGCTTTTTATATGATTTCAATTTAATTTACAATGAGTTTTCAATTTTAACAATTAAATCTTTTTTTTTTTTTTTTTAAATAGATCATTGATCAACGTAATGTACAATTAATAAATAGTATGCCGTATAAGACCAATTAACTAATACTGCTAATACCACACGACTCTTAATTGACACATCATATAACAACGATAGGTCTCACGACATAGTTTCTTTAAAGTTACAAAAATATCATATATAAAAATTATAAGTTATAAATATAATTTGTACTTTAATATAAGTGTATCATGTGACACATATAATGAGTATATAATGTATCAAACAAGAGTTACATGATATTGATTAATTAGTATAATATAACATTTTATTAATTAATTAGGCGATAAATTGATGGAGGAAATTATTTGAAACATGATAAAAGCCTGAAGACATTATTGGTGAAAGACTAAATTTGATTTTCCAAAAAAAAAAAAAGCATCATAACTTTTTTTTATGCTAAAACTTTCAGCAATTTCATTATAAAACGTTGATAATTGTTTCCCTCCACATCATTTTTCTTACAAAAATATATTAAGTATTTTTTTTCCTTGCTCAAGATGTAATGAACGATTTTCGAAGAAACCTACAAAAACCATTTATTTTTTACTTTCAAGACTTCTCATAGATTCATACTAATCAATATAAACTTGATGTTAATTATGCCAAAAAAATTTTATGGTTATCACAATATAATCTTAGAGTAATGTTATACATCTTCTTTCATTTCTAAATTTGATGCAGCGTGATTTTTATAGCATTTTTGTTGTTGCCGTACACAATAATTAATTAACAATATAATATTGAAAAGAAAGAGATTATGTCCACAGAGAGGCGACTGTAATTTACTTTTAATGATTCAGGATTACATCATAACATATATATAAGAAAAATCATAAACCCTACTTGTACAGACGTATTAAGAAAATCCTCAAAATATTCCGTATGCGTCTACTTAGCCTTTTACTAGTGTCAATATGGGCCACTAATTCTAACACATTTGATGTATGGAGATTAATTTTTTGATTGGGGGATTACGCCACATCAGCTTTGAGAGACGAGAAGAGAGCCTATCAAAGCTGATATGGCATGGTCCCCAATCAAAAATAATATCCATACACCAAATGTCACCGAAATGGTCTCATAAACCTAGGATAAAAGGTGAAGGAATTGGAAGGTAATGCATAGCATAATCAAAGTCAAAGATATTAATATATGCTAGAAAGTTGGAAAGTAGAAGAGGCTCGACAAGTGGGGTAAGTAGGGCCCGTTGATGGCTGCCCCAATTTAGATCGGGCTTGGGCCCAATTGTTTCCCACTCGCACAAAGTGGACACATCAGCCTTCCACCAACTTCCATGGGTTCTCATCGATCAACTCACTCCGATATGTTTAATGAGCACTATTACGAATGACATCTTCAAAGTGCTTTGTTAATTGTACACCTTTTTTTTTTTTTTTTTTTTTAATTTATTCGAACAAAGGAAACTGGGAAAACGAACTAATTACGAATTCAAATGAGGATGTTTGTCGTTCCTAACTCGAATTCAACTAAGACAATAAGAATAAGTAGAAATACTTTTGAACACAAAGTGGGAAGCAGTCCATTTCAAATTGTACTCATTTTATTACGTTAAAGTAAATATCTCTTTGACAAAACTGAGCAATACCTATTAAATTATTAATTATTCTAAAAATTTTAAAGGATAAAAAATTAGAAAATTAAATTATTTAATTAAAAAAAAAAAAAAAACTTAAGAGGTTTATAAGGTATTAATTTTTTATCAAATCATTTTCAATTGTTTAAATTTTGTTAATTTAAACCCTAAAGTTTCAATTGTTTAAAAATAGATCATTCTGTCTAAATTTCATTAATATAAATATAAAAAAATTAAAGGGGATGATGTGATAATACCCTTAAAAATTTAATAAAAGATAGACAAAACAATCTATTTCATAACAATTAAAACATTAGGAAGTAAATTGACAAAATTTAAATCCTAAAGAGTGATTTGATAAAAAATTATAACTTAAGAACAAAGTGTTTTTTTTTTGTTAATTAATATTTTAAAATTTTCTTTTACGGATGAGCTTAAACTTTCTTTAAAAAGTAAGGTTCAAGCATAAAGTATTTATCTTAAATTGAGGTAAAGTGTAGAGTTAAAATTACTAATTATTCAAAATAAATTTAATTGATTAATTAATATTTTTTAATAAGACGAAAGTATATAAAATAAATTTGCAAACAAAAATTATTCATAGAGTTGCGTTTGAACAGGTGTTTTCGGGCTTGAATGGATGATTGGAATAACTTTTGGGGGGAGGGGGGGGGGGTTAATCACAAGGGACACAAAGCTCACATTTGATGTGATACGAAGAATCCGTTTAAATGAATTGAATAATATTTAGTTAGTCATAATAAATAAATATTTTTATATTTTATTTTTTAATTCAAATGAAGAATAGAGAATACTGTGTAACATTCCAAGTTCGACCACTTAGTCAAACTTTAACAATCAACGTGTACAACCTGCATTCGATTGCGCGCAGCTCACATCATTGCTTACATAATGTTAGACGGCTAGTTAATCGCTTACCAATATATATATATATATATATAGAAACAAAAAGTTCTAGAAAGAATCGTGCTAAAGCTATAGACGTACACGTCGTACAGCTAGTAAAATCCGTAAGAAAACAAATTGCATATACAGTGAAAATCATGAATTATTTCAGAAATTGCTGAATTTAATTATGTAAACTAATAATTAACGAATTCAAAATGTTCATACCAAATGAAATCACTATTTATTCTAAATATTTATAAAATATAAAATATAAAATAATGAATTAAATTAATATTTTAAAATGTATTACTTGGATGAACAAGGACAATGACAAACATCTACCTTAATCTCCATTTTTTCTATTGTATGTAATTTTTGTGAATTTAAATCAAAACTATTGAATTAAGATTGATGTGTTTGATTGGTTTAATTAAAATAGTTGAATTAAAATTGAATTATATAATTTTATATTTATATCTTAATACGATTCAAATCAAACAAGCAGCATTCACGACATATAATTTGTACACGACCCATAAATATATTATAAATCTAACACAAAATTAAGAAATTAAAATTGATAAATTTGACCTAAATCAAGTTAAAATTAACCGACATAACCTTATTATTTACCGCCATACGTAAAAGGGATGTCCAAAACCAATGAACCAGTAGACATCATGGGTCCACTAGCTAGTCTATATGACAACCGTGTCGAGAGAAATTGCCATCTCAGAAGCCCATCTCTCCCATGGAGCTGAGCAAACCAGAAATTGCCATCGAGTTCCCCCTACTGATTCGAGTCTACAAAGACAACCGTGTAGAGAGACTTATGGGCACCGATATCGTTCCGGCCTGAATCCGTCCGGCCGTGTTTATCGGTGCCCATAAGACTTTAGACTTTAAACTCCTAACTATACAACGTAATATAAGAGAAATGGGTAAAGCTAGCTAGCCCAAGTCGCGACCTAATGATCGAAGAACAACACAAAGAAAAGTTGTGGCTGTGGACAGCCACACGTTTTTGTTTATATCTCACGGCTTTTGCTGCATGCACGTTTTGGTTTGATAGTTTTCAATCTAAATGTTATGTTTGGTAGGTAGGATGACCATTTTATTAAGAAAATAAATAGTTTTTATTAAAAATAAAATGAAAAATAAAAAATAAAATAGTTTTGTAATAGTCATTTTCATGACCTATGAGAGAATGAATATTTAAGTGTTAGATAATTATCATATACTCTAACACTAAAATTATTATATTTCACATTCTTCTATTCATAATAAAAGTTATTAATATTTTTTAATAAAATAATAATTCCGCGTATAACATAAATTATTTGAAATGATGAAGGAACTCTCCAATTTTTTTTAAAAAATAAATAAATATTTTTATTATTTAT